>NC_090438.1:56857651-57080151 GCF_031143425.1 Pleurodeles waltl
TAGGTGGCTCGTTCTACAGAGAATCCTGAAAATCCTGTACAGACCAGTCTAACAGAAGCTGAGTATACAGGTGGTTGGTGGGTGACCTGAAGAATGTATTGGGACTGGATTAGTGGATTGGAGAGTGAGTGAGTGAATAGAAAGGTGGATGAGTGGATGAATAAGTGAGCAGGTGAATGAACCTGTGGGTAAGTAATAGGGTAGGTGACAGGGTGGATAGAGTGATGCTAGGCGTGTGTGAATTAGTGGTGGGCACGGTAGTAAGTTTGGCACGGGAAAGATAGGTGCATTCTTCAGTGAAAGCGTAGATTAGTAACTAGCTGGATAAAAGAATAAATGAGTGATTAGGTTGCTGAGCACCTCAGTAGGCTGGGGTGCAGGAGCATAAATCACAGTGGTGGCTTGCGGGCCACAGAAGGGGCGGGGAGAATAAACATTGAATTTCATTTTTAAATTTTTTTTTTTAAATCACGTACCTCCTCCGCCGTTCCTCTGTCCTTCGACGCTCCTCGCTGCAGGCACAGGCTCCCAACCTGCCCAGCGCCAATCCTGATGCTGCTCTGAGCTGCTCCCAGCCAGGGCGCTCCCAGGCAGACTGGGAGCCTGCGCAGGCTCTCTCCAGCCCAGTAACTGTGTTGCTGGGCTGGAGAGAGCCTACAGCGCATGTGTGTTTGGCCGGCCCGAGACAGCCGGACAGAAATACATGCGCTGTGAAGGGGGAGGGCCGAGCACTCCTCCTCAGTGCACGTCACCCCCGTAGCCCTGCCCCTTTCAAAGAAAACAATAATAAACATACTTTTAAAAGGTTTTGCAGCTTCCGCTGCTGGCGTGGGTCAACGTTCCTCCACCTAAACGGAGGAGCCGCCACTGATAAATCAGTAGATGAGTGGGCAGCTGGGTATGTTGCTCACTCTCTACTGCTCGTGACCGTCTCACACTATCACCACCAGTCTCCACCAACTCATGTCACCAGTCACCACCAACTCATGTCCTCTTACCTGTTTTTAGTCTGGTTGCCGCTCTTCCAATTTTCCACACCAGTTACAGAACTGCTCACCACCTCCCACTACCACGCTCACTCTCACCATTGGAGAGCTCTCCTTCACACTCACTCTTCATTTCCTCGCTCCTCATCCACTCTTCACACTCACAACAACTCACTCCATAACCAAACCCATGCACTGCCACAACTTTTGCTGTTCCACCAGTCTCCCATTTCCACTCCTTTTTAGACACAGCATCATTCACCCGCAACAACACTCACAGCTACTCATTTCCAAGTGTCCTCTCACCGTACCTTTCACCCACAGCTCAGTTAAGGCCCAATTCACGAATCAAGCGACCATTAATACAGGGTGGTGTCTGGGCCACTTGCTACCTTGGTGCCTGGGCTTCTGGTTATACCGGTGTAGTGTATGGTTCATTATTTCCGCTGATCTTGAGTCTGACCCAGGGTCCTGTCGTTACAACTAAGGTTGCCTCTTTTGTTAGGTACCTTTTGCAGTGGTCACCATATAAGTATCATAATAACCTAAAAGAGATACATGGTCCCAAATCAAGTCTGCAGTCTTGGGTATTAATATGTGAAGGCCTGAACTTCAGAGAATGATCCCACTCCTGCAGACTGCACTGACAAGATGGTTCGTGGAGGCCATCCAGGTTACTGTGACTGAATACCCAGTGAATAAGATCAGAGAGGCTGTAGAATCTAATTGAAAGTTTATGAATAAACAGGATCACTTTAAATCATAAGAAGGACCAAGGGTGGTTTGTATACGATTGGTTCCAGTCTGGAGAGCCACAGTGACAAAAAAATAATTGGCTGTATTGCAGCTCAGAGTACTCAGTAGATACTGTGAGTAAATTAAACATTCTATCACTCACATTTTCGCTCTACTCAAAGAGACGCCCCAAATTCCAAGAGTGTGCCCAGAAGTGGGTGCCATGTTTATTATGCCAAAGACGTCAAGTTGCACCTCACTGATGATGTACAAAACACTTAACCCAGTCTGATGCTGCTTTTGAGCTCATTCAGGAGGATCCTGGCCTGGGAAGAAGCTGGACTCTTGCTCTAAGGCAGGACTGAAGCTGACTTGCCTAAGACTGATCTTTGTTTCGAGTGGCACGGTTAGCACTGAAACGCGACCCAGAATAACTGAGAGTGACTAAAACATTCCACAAGCCACTTTGTTATTTTCCACATTAACCCAGGCCTAAAAGATTTCAATTTCCTCCCAGTAGAGCCAATAACTAACTT
The DNA here is from genome assembly GCF_031143425.1 of Pleurodeles waltl. Lineage (NCBI taxonomy): Eukaryota > Metazoa > Chordata > Amphibia > Caudata > Salamandridae > Pleurodeles > Pleurodeles waltl. The sequence goes on from NC_090438.1 coordinate 56,859,909, forward strand.
GAAGAAGGAACCTTTTCACACAGGGCAAATCAATTCTAGTGACTTTCAAAAGCTTGTGTCCTTCTCAGTTCCAGCAGGAATCTCCACATGACCCTTGCTGACTTGGTTGATCAGGGAATGTACACATTCCTAAAGCATGGCAGGCTTCCCTGTGGATTACTGGAGGTGTCCAGCTTGGGGATGTGAGATAGTAGTGCGCACGTTTTCCCTTTGTAAAAGAAAGTCCTTGAACGTGTTACTAATAGAGCTCCTATTAGAAGATCTGCCTTTGGTGTTGAGTTCTCTTGGAAGTGGGTACCATTACTGCATCCCTTGCAGAGATAACATTGCTTTGAAATATTCATAGCCCATCACTTTCCCCTTCTCCTTCTCACTCACCCTTCATCTTCACCCAGCTCACATCCCCTCTCCTCTGTACCATCCCCACATCCTGTAACCCCGGGGACTTTGAGGCAGCTGGAGCTTGCAACGCCCACATTGGTGAGTTGATCGATTGAACACCAGGGCGGTGGACATGCTGGTCCGCTAACGTGGAATATACTCTCGGTGGCTCCACACCTCCACCATCTCACGTTCAATCAATTTATACAGACAAATAGTAGGACTAAGGTGACATTACAAAACTGATAAAGGAATTTACTTAGGATAGGAGGGCAACATGACTCCTTTTGGAGAATCATTGTTTTTTGTTCTAAAATTAGTATTTCGGTTTGACGCCGACACACAGGGAAAAGGAACATCGGAAAGAGTCAAAAGAATAGCTGGAAAGTGAGTGATGAGTGGTTTGCCGGGTTCCAGAGATTCGTATTGCCCTGCATTGCCATCTGTCTGCACTGGCAGAGTGTGGGTGCTGTGCATGCATGCTATGATCCTGCTTCACAGACTGAGCCTGATTCTTGTTGTTTGAGCTGGATCATCAGCAGTGTGGAAGGGGTTAATATGCTATATTTGAGTGTATATTACCAATTTGGGGAGATGCTATCTGAGAGGACTGTTATTTGCATTACACAGCATTATTGTATGTGTCCGAGGTAATTGAGGGTACGGTGTTTTCTTCTTGGTCAACATTCTCCCTAAACATGGGATGTAGGGTGTGTGCTAGTTTACTGTGTTATTAGTTATTGTGGAGTCATGCAATTATGGGTGGCCAATAAATTCTGCTTCTCTGGCAGAGTTTTGGACACTCAATGTTACGCATGTGAGAAGGAGTTCCAGCCAAATTCTGCCAACCATCGTGTGGCAGAGTTTTTTCCCACTTGCAGCTTGCCAGGAGTATGTTGGTGAGCGCAAGTGAGATTTGGCGTCCCCTAGTGTGATTTTTGGAGGATGGCGGGCACCGACGAGATATCTCCAATGTGTGCAGTCGCGGGGGTCGCATCCTTGCGCAGTGAGAGCCTGCTTCAATCTACTTGAGTGGCAGCAAAATCTACTCGAGAAGCAGCACCCTCTGTTGAGCTGCGCTGTGCCATTTGCACTGATTTTTCAGCATGGAACGAGCTCCCGCAGCTAAACATCAGCGCGAGCAGTGCAAGAAGCCTGATTGCAGTCATTTGCAGAACTCTGCGGAGTCTCGCAGAGTTTTTATGTAACTCCATGGAATTCCGCAGAGTAAAACACCTAGAGTTCCACCAACCCTAACATGTAATCTCGATTTTTTTGGGAAGCTGTCATGCAGGAGTGCCAAGACCCTGCTCCTCAGAAGGGTAGCTGCTTTGTAGCACCTTAAATGTGGAATCAGCAGATTCCAGAAAGACTGCTATTTGCCAGGTTGGTAGTTGGATGAAGACATAGAACAGGTCTCAAAGTGTGTCATGTTGGGGAAGGACTTTGCAAGGAGTAGAGTGGCAAGGAGGAAGGGGGCAGAGTAGGAGGACGGAAAGGAAGAGAGAGAGGAATGGAAGGAAGCTGGGATGAAGGCCCCGGGTGCAATAGACATCAGGCCCCAAAGACAGGACCGTGTAACCAGACTGCAGACAGCTGGGTGAAGAAAACTGTGGAATAAGAAATGTTTAACCATAACATCATTTGTGATGAAGAACAGATAAGAAGGAAAGTCAATGTACCCATGTATTCCTATAGCTAAATCTATTGGTCAACCAAACTATTTACCTATGAAGGAACCTTTCCAAGGACACAAACGCAGACTTTTAATCACTTAGTAATAAAAGCCTGGAGACCTAGAGTATATGATACCCCCTTAGGATCCAGTGGTGATGTTTGTTTCCGTGGCCACCTTCCTCAAAGTCCACCTCCAGGCATTTCCAACAATCTGTGAAAGTCATTTCCTGTTTTGGTTTATAGAAATGATGTATCTGATCTTTTGGGTTCAAAGTTTCTGTGTGTTAGCATACAGCCTTGGATATTTCCTACTCAACGAGATTGAAATAACACCTGATTGTGGTTTAAAAAGTCATGTCACCCCACCTCCATGTGTACAAAACAGCTTTACATTCCTACAAGTCAACCTAAGGTGAGTTTTCATAACTTTTTTATTTATCTTGCAGAATTTGTTTCACTGCCTAATTCCCCCCTCCTCCCAGCAACTTACTCTCTCAGAGACTTCATCTAGCAAAAGAGTTCCTTTGGTTTCAAGACTCCAACCTACTCACATCTCAATGAGCGGAAGCAGATTTCTTGTTATGTTATACTATCCTATGTTCTTGCATGATATGTTTTATTATATTTTTAGATGTGTGTATAGTGCTATTGTGCTATTAAAATGGCCTTGAGGTATGGCCCTTACTTCCACTTTTTAAGGGTTGCATCACAGGCCAGAACCTGATTTCTGTTTGTTTGAGTTTTATAATCAGAAGCGTGGATGAAGCTAATATGCCGGCTTCATTTATATCTGGTTATATGAGTCTTATTGTGTCAGTGATGATGTCTGTATCTGGGACTATTTACTAAATTAAGTACATGGCATCTGGGAGCATTGTTGTGCTTACTGTCTGGCTCAAAGCATGTTTTTGCTGTTGAGAGTAAAGTGTTTTGATAGGGCTCCGCACTCACCCTTTAAATCAGACTAATGGTAGGGTTTTGGGGGGGTGTCTTTGTATGTTATTTGTTGTCATGCAGCCTGCTGGACTTGGTTATTTTTGCAGGGTCATCCCCAGCTTTTTTTGCCTTCTTTTGCTGAAACCATTTCTGTCTGCTTGTAGAACTCAGCTCACTTTTTCCCGGCTTATCAGTGGTAAAGTTCTTGTGCTCGCCCTCTAACAAATGGTAAAATTGGTCTACACATGATTGGTACATTTAATTTACTTAGAAGTCCCTAGTAAATGGTACTACATGTGCCCTGGGCCTGTAATTAAATACTAACAATGGGCAGCAGCACTCATTGTGTCACCCCTAAAGTAACCATGTAAAACATGTCTCAGGCCTGCCACTGCAGCCTGTCCCTGTTTTTTTAAATCGTCCATTTTGACTTGGCAAAAAAAAAAAAGGTTGCCAGGCCAAAGCCTTCCTGTGTGCACTGTACTTAAAAAGTAGGCCATGTGTTTTACATGTCCTGGTAGTGAGAAACTACTTAAGTCGTTTTTCGCTGTTGTAAGGCCTATCTATCCCATTGATTAACACTGGGTTACCTTATTGCATTTAATAAGGGCTAGTTTCGGATTGGACAGATATAGCATGAGGAAACCCTCTAATCCAATGGAATTAAGGGTATATTTATATACAAGAAGTGTTCCAAAGGCAATCATTTAAACAAGATTTGATGCAGAAGCAGGAAAATAGACTACAAATAATCTGCTTTCAACAAATGACAAATGAAGAATTGCTCAGTTTTAATGAATCAATTGCTCATATTCTTCAAATGACAATTCCAGACGATGATGAGGTGCTACATATGATGGCCCAGTACAAGTGAAAGCAAGTGATAACAAATGTGCAAAAAGACATGTAGAATGCGCATAAACCGAACGATTCTCAGACAACAGGACAAGAAATCAGATACAGAGGAACATCAATTCAGTCCAAATTTCGTTTGTTCCACATTAGTCCTTTCATAAATGCGTTTATGGTTAAGACATGATAGTCGATGTTTTGACCCTAAAAGAAGAACGTTGCAGGGCCCTCTTCTGGACAGATGTAGCAGCCTGACCAAGTGTAAAGTGCTGTCTCATAAGTTGGACATCAAATAGGACATAGGGCCGGAACAGGAGTTCGGCGGACGGGATGACCTGTCTGCGAAACGTCCAACGGGGAGGTGGCTGCCATGTTGGCTACCTCCCTGCTGGACCGATTACGACATTCCTGCTGGGCTGACAGGCTGAAACCAAGGTTTGACCGCCACTGCGAGGCTGGCGATCTCAAGACCACCAGCCTTGTGATGAGGCACATGTTTCCGAGGGCACATTAGATGAGCTTCTCCTCTTACATTAGGAGGAAAACACAGGAAGCTTGAAGACTACCATCAAAACCCTTTCCCTCACAGCCGCAACATCACTTTGGATTGGGAGCAGATAGAGTTATTCTGTTTACACTCAAATGAATTGTAATTTAAAACCTTCACTAATAGTGATGTAAGATTTTAAGTTACAATTTTGAAAATGCCACTTTTAGAAAGTTGGCGTTTTTTGTCCCAACCAACTTTGCCTTTCTGCCAGTGTGCTGAGTCACATGACAGTGAATGGTTCTGCTGTTGGGATTTGTGTGTTGCTTCCAGACAGTGAGACAAAGGGGGCTTAGGTGTGGACAGGACAGGACATCCTGACAGGATGACTGGAGAGGAGCTGCACCGAGCCTCGCTTATTCTTCAAAGGTCGCTGTCTAAAGCACAGACAAAGGAACCTGACACCAGGACCGCCTTGCCTCTTCTTAGCCCAGACAGTTTGAAGCCTTGACCGGGAAAAAGAAAAGTACTTTCCAGAACCTTTCCAGACAGAGAGCCCCCCACCCACACAAAAAGGATGGCACCAGATATAAATATTGGGCCTCCAGAGCCACTTATCAGAACACAACTGGACCTAGGAAAGTTCAGAAGAAGGATTGCCCTGCTGTGCAAGGACTGTCTTACTGCCTGGAGGCCATAGAAGGTTGGGCTCCTTGTGAATGCGGACGGGCCTGCTCACGCCAAAACTCTGCCTCATGTGACGACCGCCAGAGCGAAGCTCCGGTGTGACTTGCTCTTCATCTGGCAATGACCTTCCATGACCGTCTGCAACGACCTGCAACACGAGACCTACACTTTTGCTACAGCAATGACAGCCTACGATGAGCACCAACACAAACAGCGACAAACAGATCATTGTGCTACAGCAATGACCATGCACAACGCTCAACCTGCTCTTCATGCTGTAAGCCTCCTCCCTGTGGCGTCCTCTAACACAAACAGAACTCTTTGCGCTGGAGTTGAAAAGGTAACTTTTCAGCGAACGAACCTGGGGCCAGATGTAGCAAAGGTTTTTACCCATTCTGTGTCTATGGGAAAAAGTGTTCGTACATATGGCCCCTAGTCCCTGCATCCGACCTATGATTCATTGCTGTCCGACCGAAGATCATCTTCACGTGAAACACACTGGCATCTACCTGTGAAATTCTTCAGATAAATGCCATCTTCATGAGGAATACTTCAGGAAACTCGCATATCTCTGTGAAATATTTCAGAAAACTCACATCCCCCTGTGAAATACTTCAAAAAACTCCTCTGGGAGCTGTTACAGACTCACAACTTCCTGTGCAGTGCTCCAGGAGACTTACATCTTTGTGTGAAACACTTCAGAAAACTCCTCTGGGAAATGTTGCAGAAACTCACATTCCCATGGAAAATACTTCAAGGGACCCAGTGCCACGGGGAACTGTTGTAGACACTTACATTCCCTTTTAAATGCTTCAATAACTCACATCTCCACAAATAACTGTTGTGGAATCTCACATGCACATTGTTGAAAATAAAAAAGCAACACAGTGGGAAGCCTACAGTCCAACTAAAGTCTAATGCAAAATAGCAAGCAGAACAGCAAATGAATAAATACAATTTTTATTTTAACTGATAAGGGCCCTTGATGGCCAGTTGGAGTATTAGATCTAAAGCTTAAAATTAGAGTAATTTATTACCTAGTGGCGGTTGCCACAAGGTAGTTATAGTTAGGTTTGCTTTTCCATAAAAAAAAAGTTTTTTGGTTTGCCATCATCATCAATAACTTTATTTCAGTTAAAAACCCATAAACGTGCGATACAAAGCAACAACATTTTAAATTCATAAAACAAACATTTCATATAAAACAAAATGCTCAGATAACAATAGTCAATAAAAATTTCCAACCATAAATGCTAATATGCTTCATGTATTAAAACCCCACGTTATCAAAAGAAAGCGCTATAATTTAAAAATCATTTTAGAGGGCCAGGCAAGGTATGCCACACGACGAGGACTAAACCCACCAATTAACAGCCTTGGCGATGTTTACCCGGACGAGTATGAAACAACAATACAGTGCAAAACAGGATAGAACCAAGGGCCACACTGGGTAGCCAAGGTTGGGCATATAGCATGAGTGCACTAAAACAGAGCCTTTGATCTAATGCACCAACATTTGTGCAAAAACCGCACATACATACATTTCAGGAGTTACTGCACTCAAAAGTCTGAGGGCCGGATTACGACGTTGGCGGAGGGTATTACTTTGTCCCAAATGTGACGGATATCCCGTCCGCGTATTACAAGTTCCATTATATTCTATGGAACTTGTAAAATGGCGGACAGTATATCCATCCCTTTTGGGACAGAATAATCCCCTCCGCCAAGGTCGTAATCAGGCCCTGAGTGCCCTGCTACACTGTCTAGGACCCAGTTGCCTACAAACTGGGATTACCCAGCGTTTCCTGGGATTCACATATATGGGCAAAAGAAAAAGATATGAGTGAGTGATTAGTCAGCTCCAAGACAAACTGGGCATACAGTGTCAAGGGCAGAGGAGACCTTCCATTTATTCGTAAAACTCTTGAGAGGTAGAGTGCCATAGCAACATTTAATACACAACTGCTTTGTTAGGGGCATAATAATTTAGTCACAGTAGTTCTCAAAACCACTACGATTTTTAATGTCCATAAAATCTGCTGTCAGGGAGCTCATGTTTAGTCTTTTCACTTGCGTGGCCCAAACATTCCCCCAATACACTTCCTTCAATTTAGTTCTGGCTAGAGGAACTATGTTGACTTCTGTGTCCCAGTACTTTTCCAAATCCAGAGCCATACAAGAATCTTTTAGTCTCGTCACCCACTTGATTTTCCTGCCCTTCTCCAAGGTTACAATTTCCATGAAGACTCATAGATAGTTTTCCAAGTTAGGACTATTCCTCAATCTCCACTGGTATAAAATCTGCCTTAGTTTAGCTTTGTCTACAGTTGACTTAATAGCCTTGTCCCACATTAAAGAAATCTAGGAGTGCTTTGGGGTATGTTCACAAGACCTCTTAAAAATTTATATTCCATGGGTGCCAAGGGCATGGCCCCTGCATAACCCCATAACTCAGCTCCTTATAATGCACCTGCTACTGCCTTGGTCTGGTAGATCTTGAGGGCTGGGGAAATCTGTTTAGTGTGATGAATTAAACAACTTATGTACTCCAAATATATGCTGTCACAAATTTAAACGACTCTTCCTTATTTGGGGGGACCCAGACATGTTAGTGGTCAATTTAATGCCCAAGTAATCAAAGTGGTCCACCCCCTTTTGGTTTGCTAATAACTTTCGCCCTGTTGGACAAATCATCACATAACTTTCCAATCAAATGTTCATTCACCTCACCTTCTCCCTGGAAAGTTTTGATGTGATCTGTCAAGCAGGGACTGATCAAAAAGAGGGATTAAAAAACACGAAATCCCCATGCATCTTCCATAGATTTCTCTAAGACGGGCTACAGCAAATGTTACTGAACGTAACTACACCAAATTGGGCAGGAAGCTAGATCTTGGACCACAGAATGTACTTGATTGTCTTTGTGTAAATCAGTTCAGAAGTTATTGAGAAATTAAGGGCCAGATTTACAAGGCCTTTGCACCCCCTTAGCGCCACATTTGCGGCAAAATGTTTGCCCAGAATGTGCCGCTAACTGGCCACTACCATAGTGCTATATTTACAAGGTGTCGCAAACTAAGTTTGTAAACCTTGTAAACCCTTTGCGCCACATCACGCATAACATATGCATGATGTATGCAAAGGGGGCATTCTCTCATCAAAAGTATCTACGAGAATCCATCGCGCCATTTCTAGCACCATTTTTAACGCCTGCTTGAAGCAGGCATTAAAATGAGGCTCCCATTGATTTCAATGGGTCTCTTAACACCATACTGGATTAGCGTCATTTTTTTTTACGCTAATCCAGTATAGCGTTACAATGGAATAAAAAAATTACGCTATTGCCCCTAACATGATCCATGGTGCGCCATATTATAATACAGCACTAGCATGGTGGCGTTAGGGGACGCAAGGGGCTGCAAGAAAAGTGGCACATCATTAGTGATGCACCACTTTCCTGTAAATATGGCCCTAAGAGTAAAAAATAATTATATATTTTGGCAGCTAGGATTGCCAAATTCTGAGACTCTCGCAGGAGCGCCAGTTTAAAAATAGAGAATTCTGACCGGCCCAGAGAGCTTTATTGACCTTGGGCCATGTTGCTCCCACTCGCCCTGATTGTCTGCCAGCAACATGAGAAAAATGTTGCTGGCAGTCATTACAGGACTCATGGACTTAGATCACTGTCCTGATGTTGCAAAAAAAGCTAAAGGTTTATGGGGGCAGGGTAGAGATACCCTGACACCATGGTGTGGTCCCAAAAGGAACCCCATCATGTGGGCCAAAAAAAAAAGTAAAACAATTCTGTGGTCCCATGAGACTCTTGCGGGATCGGGAAAAAGTGGTGACTGGGCGGCATTTAAATCCCTAATCCTCTGGGGAGACCACCCCGGGGCTCCCCCTCCCCAAAGTGCCAGGGGTCCAGGGAGCCCACCCCATGAGCTGACATTATTTTTTATGTCGAGAGGCACGTGAACCCCTCTCTGTGCCTAGAGAGGCCCAGAGGAGCTTACATCGGTGGTCAAAATGTATGAAAATGGGTAGGGGGGCATGCAGCTCCCTCTCTGAGCCTTAAGGGGCCCATAGGAGCCCACCCTTGGGGCCCTAATTTAAAAAAATGAAGAGGGTGCTGCGCGCCCCCCTCCCCGAGCCTGAAAATTCCTCATGGAGCCCACCCCTTGTGCGATTCCTTTAAGGTAGGGGGGCCGCATGACCCCATCACTGAGCTACTAGTGGCCCAGGGACTTCATGCCCTGGGGCTGGCTCAGATGCTATATCTCGGGGAGCCCACTCCGGGAAATGTCGGTTTTCCTGCCTGCAGCTATTGCAGGCAGGGAAACCTGTGTTTACCCTCGCTTGGCAGGAGCATTTTTAAATCTCCTGCCAAGCGGGAAAAAAACATCCAGTGTGCTCCCAGCGGGCAAGAGCTTCAAAAATGCTCCTGCCCACAGGGAGCAGACTTTAGATCTGTTCCTCTGCCCGCAGTGATCTAAATATTGCTCCCGCCCACAGGTAGCAGCATTCAAAACTGCTCCCAGTGGGCAGGAGCAATGTCGACTCCTGTTGGATGAGGGAGTCTGCTGGTGCAGCGGGGGCCTTAGGGCTCCCCTATAGTTCCCCAATGACACTATGATGGGTTCCCTAGGTGGGCACCAGGGCATCCACCTTTCATTGCGTCAGGCACCAGGTGGTGGGGTCCCTGGGGTTGAAGTCTGCCTGGCGAGGTGGGCCGTGTGCCCCCCTCCACATAAAGATTGTGGCAGTCCCTGACAAATTTGGTCCCTGGGGTAAAATCATCTCGGGGAGGCGGCCCCATGCCCACTCCACCTGAAAAGTGCACAGGGCCCCACGGATGAGGTTTCTGAGGTTGAAAGCAGCCCGGGAAAGAGAGCTGCCTACCCCTACCCATAAAAATTACGCTAGACCTCAGGGGATGGAGTCCCGTGCCCAAAACTGGCCTAGGTAGGGTGGCCACGCATGCCCTCTCCCCTTTTATTAAAAGTGTGGCCACAGGGGATGGGTTGCCCAGGGCCTAACAAGGCTTGGTGAGGGGGCCATGTGAAGGTCAAGATCTATTCATACAGAAATCGTATGCCACATGAAGCAGAAGTGTGACCCTTCCTCACACAAACATTAAAGGTACAACACTGAAAATAGCTGTGTGTTGTCCTTCACATACATACCCACAACATGTGTTGGAGGACAAATTGTACTAATGCTTATAGGGCACCAGAGGTTAGCATTTGGCCACATATATTCATGTTTAAAGCCTAACTTATTTGAGAGTTTACTGACATGCCTTTGAAAATGTTTTCATTTATAAAGTGGCGGACAATGGGCCTACCATGGTTGCCACTGTGCTAACATGAATTAATACAATATAGAAGTATAATTAATTTTAGAGTAATAAGTAATGGAGAAATTATTTGATTTATAATGTTTAATGATTATTAGTGTAGAACTATATGTGTGCAGAAAAACAAATGCACATCTCTGTTAGACTTAACGTGGTGCCTTAATGGAGATTGCAATTATTAAAGTACTGCTCTTGTTATTTAGGTGAAGCATTATTAATACAGAATTTATGAATTTGCATATTATGTGCATTTCATTAGTGACATTACTTATGCATTATACTTCTTCTGTTAGCATAACTAGGCCTTAAGTTTCTAAATTTGAAATCAAATCAAATCATTAACATTTATAAAGCGCGCTACTCACCCGTGCGGGTCTCAAGGCGCTAGGGGAAAGGGGGGGTTACTGCTGCTCGAATAGCCAGGTTTTTAGGAGTCTCCGGAAAGCGGGGTGGTCCTGGGTGGTCCTGAGGCTGATGGGGAGGGAGTTCCAGGTCTTGGCCGCCAGGAAGGAAAAAGATCTTCCACCCGCCGTGGAGCGGCGGATGCGAGGGACGGCAGCGAGTGCGAGACCAGAGGAACGGAGGAGGCGGGTGGGGACGTAGAAGCTGAGGCGTCGGTTGAGGTATTCCGGTCCTTTGTTGTGGAGGGCTTTGTGTGCGTGGGTGAGAAGTCGAAAGGTGATCCTTTTGCTGACTGGGAGCCAATGCAGGTGTCTCAGGTGTGCGGAGATGTGGCTGTTGCGGGGTACGTCGAGGATGAGGCGTGCCGATGCGTTTTGAATGCGTTGCAGGCGATTTTGGAGTTTGGCTGTGGTCCCGGCGTAGAGGGTGTTGCCGTAGTCCAGGCGGCTCGTGACGAGGGCGTGGGTCACGGTTTTTCTAGTGTCTGCGGGGATCCAGCGGAAGATCTTGCGGAGTATGCGGAGGGTGAGGAAGCAGGCGGAGGACACGGCGTTGACTTGCTTGGTCATGGTGAGAAGAGGGTCCAAGATGAAGCCGAGATTGCGGCCGTGGTCTGTGGGGGTCGGTGCGGTGCTGAGGGCCGTGGGCCACCAGGAGTCGTCCCAGGCGGACGGGTGTTGCCGAGGATGAGGACTTCCGTTTTTTCAGAGTTCAGCTTTAGGCGGCTGAGCCTCATCCAATGTGCGCCGTCCTTCATACCCTCTTGTAGGTTGGTCTTGGTGCTGGCGGGGTCCTTGGTGAGGGAGAGTATAAGTTGGGTGTCGTCGGTGTAGGAGGTGATGATGATATCGTGCTTGCGAACGATGTTGGCGAGGGGGCTCATGTAGACATTGAAGAGTGTCGGGCTGAGCAATGAGCCTTGAGGTACGCCGCAGATGATCTCGGTGGGTTCTGAGCGAAACGGAGGGAGGTAAACTCTTTGGGAACGGTTTGAGAGGAAGGAGGCGATCCAGTCCAGGGCCTGGCCTTGGATCCCGGTGGAGCGGAGGCCGGTGATTAGGGTGCGGTGACAGACGGTGTCGAAGACAGCCGAGAGGTCGAGGAGAATGAGGGCGACTGTTTCACCGTTGTCCATCAGGGTTCTGATGTCGTCAGTGACTGAGATGAGGGCGGTTTCCGTGCTGTGGTTGGTTCGGAATCCAGTTTGTGAAGGGTCGAGCAGGTTGTTGTTTTCCAGGAAAGTGGTCAGCTGTTTGTTGACGGTTTTCTCTATTACCTTGGCTGGGAAAGGCAGAAGAGAGATGGGGCGGAAGTTTTTCAGGTCGCTCGGGTCAGCCGTAGGTTTCTTTAGTAGGGCGTTGACTTCGGCGTGTTTCTAGCATTCGGGGAAGGTAGCAGAAGAAAAAGAAGAGTTGATGACGGTCTGGAGGTGTGGGGCGATGATGTCGTCGGCTTTGTTAAAGATGAAGTGAGGGCAGGGATCCGAAGGGGCGCCGGAGTGGATAGAGTTCATGATGGATTTGGTTTCTTCAGTGTTGATGTGGGTCCAGTTGTTGAGGGTAATGGCCGGGGGTGCGGGTTCGGTGGTGTTATGTTGGGTCTGGTTTCCGAAGCTGTCGTGGAGGTCGCTGATCTTGCGATGGAAGAAAGTGGCGAGGGATTCACACAAATCCTGTGAGGGCGTGACGGCGTTGGCGTTGGGGTTGGAGAACTCCTTGACGATGCTGAAGAGTTCTCTGCTGTTGTGGCTGTTTTTGTCCAGTCTGTCGGTGAAAAAGTTCTTTTTAGCAGCGCGGATCAGGCGGTGGTAAAATAACATGAATGCTGAATCATTTTCTTTTCCTAACATGAATCTTTCTATTAGGTTGTTTCTAATGAAGAGCAAAAGAGTCCTACTGTATTATGTGTTAGTGTATTTCACTATACACAGAAACTGACACATTGAGAAAGTTACAGACTGAGCGTAGAGAGAAGCCTTTGTCTTACGGAGAAGTTCACATGAGAAAGGAAGCAGAAAATGTGTACACTGAGGACGGTGTCCAACCTGTCCGCTGTACAGAAACAGTCCTAGTAGTGCCACAGAAGATCTTCGGCTTGCTGGAGATGTTAGTAGTGTCAATGTTGTGATACTAGGGGCCAGATCTACAAGAAAGTGGGGCATCAGTCCTGATGCACCACTTTTCTTGTTTCGTCCCTGCCCCACCTAACAACACCATGGTTGCGCCGTATTTACAGTACGGTGCACCATGGCACGCTAACGCTAATGTGGCGCTTCGCTGGATTAGCTCCATAAATTATGGCGCTAGTGCAGCAAAGCACTAGGGAGGCCCATAGGCTACTATGGGCCCATCAATTTAACGCCTGCCCGGAGCAGGCCTTAAAAATGACGGAAAAAATGTCACAGTGAAATCTTGTAGATGTCACTGCACCATTTTTTGCGGCCTCTCTGCGTGGGAACGCCCCTCTTGCATACATTATACCTGGCGCAGGTATAATGTGGCACAAGGGGATACAAAGTGGCGCAATGCTAGCATTGTCCCACTTTGTAAATATGTAGTTGGGAAATGGCCTCCATAACCCCACATTAACGTAAAAATAATGATGCTAGTGTGTTGCAAAGAGGCGCATGGGCAGGGACGGCTCCTCCATGGGAGGAGTGTCGCCCCCCGCCAGCAGCGACAGCTGCAAGACTTTTACCAAACAACGATAAACCGGGTTTATTATCGTTATTTGGTAAAAGGGGCAGGCCACTGGGGTGATGTGGACTGAGGGGGAGTGCACAGCACTTCCCCTCAAAGTGCATGTGTGTTTGGCCGGCCGTCTCGGGCCGGCCAAACACACATGCGCTGTTGGCTTTCTCCAGCCCAGCTGGGCTGGAGGGAGCCTACACAGGCTCCTGGTCTGCCAGCGCAGCGTCAGGACTGGTGCAGGGTAGGCTGGGAGCCTGTGCCTGCAGCAAGGAGCATCGAGGGCCAGAGGAGCAGTGGAGGAGGTATGTGATTTTTTTTGGGCGCTCCCAGCCAATCCCGACACTGCTTCGAGCAGTGTCAGGTTTAGCCGCAGGGCAGGCTGGGATGCTGTGCCTGCAGTGAGGAGAAGAAGCAGAAGCAGAGCGGCTTTGAGGTAAGTTTTTTTAAAATTATGTTATTTTTTGTTTCATTTTAATTCCCCCGCCCCCTCCCCCACGCGCCGTCCCGCTCCTTCACCTTCCCACGAGCCACTCCTGCGCAAGGGCCTTGTAAATCTGGCCCTAAGTGTGTTGATGGAGGCTCATGTACCAAACATCTTTCTGCATAGACTCAGAGAGGCAGGCTTGGGAGGCCAGGTACTTAACTGGTTTTCTTCTTTTTTCTTCAAAGGACATTTACAAAGTTATGTTAGGAGTGTTTACTTAATTCTTGAGTCCTTCAAGGGTCAGCACTTTACCCTTATTTTTGAAGTTGCATGTCAACACACTGGCCTCTTTTATCCTTTCTCATGCTTCGCAGTTCTACATGTACATGTCATGTCATATTTCGCTTGAGCAGAAGGTCATCAGGCGGTACCTGCTTTTAATGACATGTGCAGGGTGGCGCAAGAAGTCAAAGTTAGAAAACCGGCTGGAACTCAGAATTTTCAAGGTGGAGATATTGGTAAGAAGTTCTTTTACTCAGGCCTGTGGCCCTTTGCCTTGTGGCCTTCCCCTTCTAGGGCCTCCACCTAGCTGGCCTGCAGTTTTTAAGAGCATTGGTGTCAAAATTGATGTCATCCTCAAAATGGATGCTCAGGTATCTGTGGTGGCCCTTGGTACCTCTTATATAATAGGCTCGTGCATCAATTACCATAATGCATTCTGGGAATAAGTTCAAACCTAATGCATCAACTCCAGTATTGCATCCGCTAACTCAGGCTGCCAGACGGCTCCTGTTAGTATTTCAAAAGCCTCATCTGTGTTGCACCAGCTCGACTGGTTTCCTACTCCTTGTAGAGTCATCTATAGAACGAGGTGTTTAGGTTGCCACTCTCTATGTAGCCATACCCCTTCTTGTTCTTTCCAGGTATATCTTTTGATACATGGTGGGCAAAGACCTGCGTTCGTCTACTCTTCTGTTAAAGGTTCTACAATGACCGACCGCTCATGTTTTTACCAAACTTCATGTGTCTGGAATTCTCTCCCCCCCAACATTTGCTGTATTTCTTCTCTTTAGGAAACAACCCAAGACTAGGCCTGGGCGAAGTCATGGAGTTCCACTCCGG
Organism: Pleurodeles waltl; assembly: GCF_031143425.1. Taxonomy (NCBI): domain Eukaryota; kingdom Metazoa; phylum Chordata; class Amphibia; order Caudata; family Salamandridae; genus Pleurodeles; species Pleurodeles waltl. The sequence goes on from NC_090438.1 coordinate 56,874,923, forward strand.
AGAATTCCACGGAGTTGATTAAAAAGTCCGTGGAATATTGGGGATGCGGAGTTCCGTGACCCACGGAGTCATGAATGCACCCAATCTCGGAAGCACTAAGCAGCTTCCGAGATCAGGTGCATTCAGGAGAGGGCTGTAGGCATTGAAAGCTGCCGTTTCAGGCCTCTTGTGCACCGGCATATCCCGTGTGCACTGCCGTTTCAGTCTTTGTTTGTGCACCAGTGTGCATAAGCAAGGAAAAAGAAAAGAAGAGACGAGGATTTACCTGCGCCTTCGAGGGGGTCCTCCTCTCCTCGTTGTCCGTCTCCACAGCGGCCTGGCTCTCTGGTTCCTCTGCCCTCTGCTCCCGGGCGCCAGTGAGCACTGTAGCCCAGTTACGAGCTACACAGCGCAAGCACAGACTGTCTGCGCTTGCGCTGTGTAGCTCATAACTGGACTGCAGTGCGCACCGGGTGAGCTCTGCTCCGCTGGCGAGGCTAGCGGAGTTTTTTGATGAACTCCGTTAGCTCTGCCGGTGGAGCGGAGCTTCCTGCACACCCCTACCCAAGACTCACCTCATTGACTGTAGTCCACTTCTAATTTATTCCTTCCTAGTGCCAAGAGACATTTGGATGTAAAGCACCCTAGAAAGATTCTGTAGGATAAAATAATACAACATATGTTCAGATTATTTCTCTGTAGGTTTCCCTTTGCCATGGTGCAAAGAGAGGATCTATGCACAATGACACTGTCCAGAACACAATTTTCTATTAAATATATCTGATGCAGAACCATTTCCATAGCCTTAATGCAGGATTCAGGAGGCACAAATTGTCATAAAAGTCATACATTCCACACGGATGTGGCAAAGCGAAAAACCTGCAACTTGGCAATATTGCAATGTTGTTTCACAGACCTTTGTGAAATTTGCAAAACAATACTGCGTAACATCGTGCACCCCTTCTGAGGAGCAGTCATTTAAAAGTGATGAAATTATGAAACAAATAATGTTGCATGCACACACTGTTCACCTAATGTGCTAAATGTGCACTTTATGTTCTTAGAGGGACCTGCACACTCCAAGGAGGTGATTCAAAAAAGAATACGAGTGCAGGAAGTATCACTCCAGGAGTATCCTTTTACCTACTCCTACAAACCTTGTGAATCAGCCAGAAATGTCCAACTCCTGGTTTGTAAAAGTACAAAACAAGGTGCCTTCCTTTCTAATTGTACTAATTGTATTTGACAATTCCTATTTTACACCTATTTTACATGTTTTGGGGCTGATTCAGAAAGGCATGAAAAAGTACATAAAAGAGTACTGCAGGAATACTTATGTAGTGATGACTTCCTGAACAGGCTACAAATTTGTGATGGGTCCTTAAACACATAGGGCTTGTTACACAAAGGTAAACTTAGTGTAAGTTACTATACACATAAAAAGATATGTGTGGAGTTCTCCGCTGCTACTGTGGAGTCTCCAAAGTAATAAACTTACTATTAACTCATAGCTTGTGAATACCAAAAAATAGTAAAGTTACACAAAAGTGTAAGTATACCTTTGTGAATGAGGCCCATATTTACACGGGCGGTCACAGCCCAGAAGTCCCTAACGTACAGTGGTCTGATGCCACACCAACCCCCTGATCACCTCTCCCTCTACTTGCCGCTACCCTCAGCTCCCAGAACCCCACCTTCCACTGTGCTTCTTTTCCCATCTGTGAACGCCTGGATTTCCTCAAGTGCACCCTCCCTACATGCAACAATGCCACAGATAATGAAATAAAGGGAAAATTAATCCTCCTATGGAAAAAACATGTAAAGGAGAACAATCCTGAAACTGTGGGTTTCATCCAATTTCCAAAATACCAATCAGTTCAGAAAAGTTCAGAAAAGTTGAGTTGAGCCTAATGTATTTCTCCAGAGTAAGAAGAGGTAAAGTCAGGTTCTGTTGTGAAAAGTCTGAGCCAGGACCATTGCAGTGCCTGGTTTGTGCTGATGGCTGCAGGTGGTGGGCCCTGACACTGGGCCTTCTTTTTTTACTATCATAATATGACTCTGTTCAAGAGAAAGAAAAACTGAAAAGTGAAAAAGGAGGAAGAGAAATATTGACAACAGTGACAAACAGAGAAAGCGGGTATTGAAAAATAGCCTGCGGGAGTGAATGCAGAGATGGGGAAAGAAGAGGCATAAGGAGTAGACAAGAATAGGCCTGGGCAGAATTTTAATTATGCCAGCATAATCGGAGTAATTTCAGTTATTTCGTGAAACTCTTTTTATGCAAAATTGCCAAACATTATGCAATTACACACTTTCTCGTATTTTGGAACAAAAATCCGAACACAAGAGCATGGGAATAACAAATTTAGCGATGGGTTGCTGCTGTTCATGTTTTCTTCTATTTAGCGCTATTTTCTTAGCACAAAACGCATCCTCTGGTCTGTTTTTGAAAAATGCGCTAATTGCTGTGTTACGCCCCTCGCGTAATTCCACGTAATCTCATGTAATTTGCCGTAATTTTGCTTAATTATGCTACAGCAAATGGCGTGAGTTACGCCCACCCCTAGTCAAGACTAGGCAGCCATGTTATTCAGAACCCCCCAGCGTTCACCAGCACCACTGTTAGTCCCCTTCAAAGATTTTGATCCCTCCACATATATTTTCAACAAATTCAGCACTGACAAGTGACAGTATTGTAGTTCTATCTTTACAAGGCATGTGTGCAATCCCTGCCAAAAATATTAGAATACTATTCGGGACAAGTGCACTTAAGAACAGAGTATAAATGGTTCTGAAGTCTCATATTGGTTGGGAAGCATGGCTTGAATAAGTGCTGCTATGAGGGAATAAATCCTAAAAAAAACAGGCAAGGAACTCAGTGTAGGTCATGCTCAAAATAAACATAAAAAGATTTACATCCCTATCACACCACTGACATCTGTCATATCTCTCCCATACCTCTGACTTTAACAGGAATGCAATGTTTTCCAGTGTAAGACTGACTAATAATCAATACACTTACCCAAGGAAAACATTTTCTTGTCATTTAGATAGAAGTTTATGAATTTCCCTCAAATACTGTTTTTACTTATGTTTCTTATTTGTTAGGCTCTATCACTCAAAACCTAATTGAATGTTTTAATTACGCCCAGTGGGTTAGGCTCTTACTGCTGAGATTTCAGTCCAACCTGCAAGCTCTCGCTCTCTCGATCCCATTGTTATAGTGCATGTAGAGCAATCACCATCTGCCAGGTCATTGTGGGCACTGTTCTCAGTCCTGGACTTCTGTGTGAAAGCCTAACGCCTTTTGGGTATTGTAGTCTTTGTTTTGCTTCTTTTCAACTAATTAGATTAACACACTTGAAATCAATGACCGGTAGGTGAAACGTTCAGGAATAGAGACTGGTCAACAATGATCAGGAATGAGGCGGCCACTCCAGGTGCCTGCTACCTAAAGGGTTTCTGGCATTGCCAAAGTTACAGGATCAGGTCCCGTCATGGTCAACTCGTGCTTCCAGGGTCAATGGAATTATCACTGCAAAAGAATGAGTAATAATTGTATTCGGGGACATTATCTGCAAGCAATTTGGAGATATTGCTATACGATGCACAGTATAGGACAGCATCCTTTTTGTGCATGGTTGGCCCCCACTTTGATCCTGGTATGTGATGTGATTTAGAGTGAAAGTGCACTGGGTTCCTGCTAACCAGGTCCCCAGTGCCAATCTCTTTTCCTACAATTGCACAGTTGTTTTCCCCAATTGGCAAAACCTTTGTAAGTCCCTAGTAAATGGTATCCATGGTACCTAGGGCCTGGAGCACTAAAGAAGGTCCCTAAGGGCAGCAGCATGGACTGTGCCACCCTCAGGGACCTCTTTCACCAACCGCACACAGCGCTGCCATCACAGACTGCGTGTCTTGGTGCTGACAAAAGCAAAACCATGACCTGTCACACACCCCGTGTGCCAGGTCCCCTACCACTGCATGTGATGTTTGTAAGTCACCTGTGCCCAAGCCAGGAGAAGGCCAGTCCAGCTTCACAGCAGACTATGGGAATTGTTCTGGTTAGGGACGTGTTCAGATGGGAATTTTCCCTGCATGGCAAACAGGAGTGTGCTGACGTCGTGAGTGCACAATTGCATGCAAAACTGGTGTCCTGACTTTTATTTTGAACCCTGAGCTGGCATCCTGTGTGCATATTGATAATGTGTATGAATAGTGAGTGTGTAGCACATGTATAGTAGAATGACTCTGTTGTATGAGTCTGAGTACCAGGGCTATTGTGATCCGTTTTATATGCTCCGGGTTTGAGCATGGTACAACACGGAGGAGGAGGACTGCTTTCCCCAGGCACTCAGCGTGTATTGCCTGGATTCGTGTAGCTGGAGAGTGGAGACTCAGGCGCTGAAGTGAGGACTGATGCAGATAAGGATACGTTTAGGAATTCAATAAGGACCTTGATTGCAAATAGCTGCTTATATGTTCTTCACGACCACTGCAATTTGGTAGATGGTGGGGGTAAAGAGTTCAAATTGAGGACGTTTCAAGGCCAGGCCTGCACTGTTGTCTGTCTCTAATTACTATTTTAGGAAGGATGGTGACAGCCAGGTATTGCCATCTCACACTTCAGTGTGCCCTTGCTTTGAATATTCCTACTTAGAGCAGCCCTGATCCTACCTGCTATGAGAGCTATCACTTTGTACACAGGCTGTGTCTAGAGAGCATCCTCAGAATAACATCTGAAAGAGAATCACACCAAACCAGCTATGAAATCTTAGACAGTGGATTCATATCCCTTGTCTGGAAAATGTGCATAAATGTCGAATCAAAACCACCCCTCTTATTTCCAGTTCCATGTTTGTCTTTACCAAGGAAGGGAATGTCCTGCAGAGTGCTCGAAGAGCTACTGTGGAACCAGGGCTGGTGTCTGCCTGACAGCTAATCTCCCAGAGGTGAGGTGTCCGCACTGTCTCCTGTACCAGCTGAGAGTCATCCTAAAGTGCCCAGAAGCCTGTCTGTCTGTTGAATGTGACCGGCCCTGCAGAAATAGTCACATTCTAGGAGGAGAAGCCCAGCATGTCTCAAGCACCCTGAGAAAACTTACTTGGACGGAGAACAAATCCCGGAACAACTTATGTCATGGAGGGTCCACCCGATTACCGGGTCATACTGTGCAGTTTTGGTGTGAGCTGCATAAGACTGTAACAGACAAAGTATCCCATGTTATCGGGCAGTTTGCCATGCCTTGACACTGCTCTGAGCGAAAGCCATGTCTCCACAGTGCCGGAGGCAGTGACAGTCAAAACAACACCAATGGGAGGGATTACCCTTGGAGGCCACACTGCTAGCCCGGAACACCTATATGCAGCTAGCCTGGCAGGCAGCCACTGCCCAAGATGAGTGCTGCATGCAGATCAGCCTCAGGAATCACCCGTGTGAACTTTGTCGTGAACTAGGCTGTCGGCACAGCCCCCACAAGAGAGGAACCACTGCTGTGAGGAAGGGAACTCAGATCACATCCTCTGCATGGCCGAAAAATGCAGGACGTAGTCTACACTACGGACAGGAGACTAAACACGTGCAGACAGGTCTGCTGTGCATACTATGACTTTTGTGGAAGGGGTAAAGAGACATTAAACTGAGTTGCACTTTTGACCTTTGAGAGTAATTGAGCCATCTGCACTTGTGCCTAACCTTACCTAAACCTGTAGTTTGTCAATCACTGTAGATACTGGATCTCAACCATAATGATAGGGGGGATATTTGGAGGATTTCAGGAAGAGATGTAGCATCTCATCGTTTAACGCAACTTAGTTTGCAACTTTGTACATCTTTTGCATTAAATTGTGTACCACCTAATTCTGCAGTGCGATTCAACTACTTTCTTTTTACACAAAAGATCAGCACTGGGCTGAGTATTATGTTACTATGTATGTTGATTGACTGTTGCGTTCTGAGTGCTTGCTCCACACTATGTCCCTGAGAAAACTATGACTGCTTGCCACCACTACCTGGAGCATCAAATGCAGAAAGGATGATATGTGGTCTGGGTTATAGAGCCATAGTAAGATGGACCCCAGGACACCAGTGGTAAACAACCTCAGCCAACACTGATGAGGTCCGGTAGCCCCTGAATGCCCTGTGCCTCCTTCAAAAAGAGTTTGGCAGGGTTATCACCACTATAGGCCCTCACAATTCTGAAGGATGAAAGCTTGGTAGGAACGAGCAGACAGAGTACCGGGGTGGGAAATATCTATACCCCCCTGACTTCTCAGACAGCTTCCTCCTGTCATTGCCAGAGTGAATTCATTCACTGACATTAATGTAGGACAGTCAGATGTTCTTGAAACTCATCCCCTATTTTGGGGAAGGGGCAGCAACAGTTAATTTGCAGTGCAATATCAGCTTCTGCAGATGGCTTGTAAGGGAATCCCTGCTGTGGATGCACGCCAATGACCTCAAGTTCAACCCACCCATCGCTGGAGCAGTCTCAATACTAGACGAGACACAGAAACAGAGTGCTTGAGAAAACCCAGCCAACCTACAGCAAAACTCAAATTATCCTCACGGACAGGACATGCCTTACAAATTATAAGTAACAACTGCGCAGTCTACTAAGACCAATGATTAATTAGGTGTGATGAGATTGTTGGAAATATCAGAGCATTGTGAAAAAATAGATGAGAGCGTGTTCGCCTGAAATATTAACCCCATTATTGACTTGTTGTCCGATTTAGAGTTTAACGGAGAGAGTACTCTATCGCAACAGAGATGGAGTATCGTTCCTGCCAAACTGAAGATCCGGAGAAGGGTGGGCCTTCATTATGTTTATATCGGAGACTATTCCCTCTCCACTGCTGACATAAACTTCTGAAGGCCTGACAGAGTAAGGACCATTAAAGGTTTGAGCATGTGTCTGCCCACCTGGTTTGGACTGGGCAAACACATGACCAGTTTTCACTGTCCATCACCACAAGGTAAAAACTGGTGATGATGGGCACTGAAGACTGCAAAAATTCCCCTTTCGCCATGGGATGGAGTTCCATTGTCAAGGGGGCATTGTTTTTTTTTATGTTCCTAAACAAAAACTAAATTTGGGTTTATGTTTAGGAAAATAAAAAAAATACCAATTTGAGTTTATGTTTAGGAAAGTTAAAAAAAAACACCAATTTGGATTTATATTCAGGAAAAAAAAACTTTGTAAGTTTGCCATGCAGCTCTGTCATGTTGACAGAGCCGCCTATCAAGCTTATAATGCATTGACAGGAACCACCGTAAAGGGTGGTTCCTGCCAATGCTAGAGATGTCCGCTAAGCTGGCAGACATCTCAGAATTTGGAAGACGAGGAGTAAATGTCCTGTCCACCAATATCTAAATCAGGCCTTTTGTTTTGGAAGTGGGGGAAAAAAGATAATTACTTTATACAACATGATTGCTCCCATATACTTGTGATAAAAACCTTTTAAATATGCTTAAAATATAAACAACCCCCACTCCGAACAATTATCTCACATGTTGACTCTGAAACAGAATTACATTCTAAATATTGTGTTTTTTTCTTAGGTCTCCTCTTGCATTAGATGAAAAGATTTGTGCTACAGAAACAATGCAGGTGATCAATTGATCGAAAGGAAAAACTTTTGATCCAAACAATACGAGTGCCTTTAAGATATTGCAACAATTATGTCATATTAACCTTAGAATTAATAAAAACATAGTCACGTGAATCAACTTTCTAGATACCATCATTGTGGATCATACTGGCATTCTGAAAGAGATACCATGGTAAATTTGCAGATACAAATTATTGTTTTTACATTTTTTAGATTCTATCAAAGTTGCACGAAACCTCCCCTTTCGATCACTTGCTTAAAGTCTGATTTATTTGTCAATCCATTGAGGATATCATCTTCAGAACTATAGATGAATATAAATATTGTGTTCTAAATATTGGATTAAAAAATTACTGACCCTGTAGGTTTAGATTTTGTTACTATTAACTCCACTGTTGTTTTTGTAGACGATATTTAGGGACAGATACTTATGGCTGACGATATTCTGCAAATTAGATTCTGGAACTGCTCCCTTTAAATATTCTATCATATATACTATAGATAATATTATAAACAATAAAAAGCAATAACACACATGTGTAAAAATAAAATATGTTAATTTTTACATAAATCTTAAAATATGCTTTAAATATTTTAGAATTCCAGGATTAAATAATATGTAGTAACTGAACTTCAATCAAAAACTATAAAAAAATAAACAAATAAAAAATAATTAAAAATCACTATTCTAGCTAAAATCCTACATAAAGTGGAACAAATACTTGGCGTTTTAGACTTACTATTCCAAATCCAATGTAGCAAACGCTGGGGAAAGTACATACATTGGATAGAGGTGGGTGGGGGTCAATTTTATCTTGAGCCTCACAAACACTGAGGAAATCGCATACACTGGGTTTCAAATTCAAAACACAGAAATACAATTATTTCATAAATGTAAATAAATAATTTGGAAAACGTAAATATACTAAAAGTCATGACAATACAATAAAGTTTAAAAAATAGCAAGGATGTCATTATTGTGCAGAAAGGTGTTTTATTTGAATACATAAATAGAAAATAAAATAAACAGTATCCCTCAAGCACCCACACAACTTTGTAAAAAACAATTAAAGTAATATAATAAAATTTGTTTGGATAGAAAAATATTTAAGATTTTATTTAATCATATTTAATCTATTTTTTTTAAATAAAAATAATATCTATACATTCCCTCAATATACCAAAAAAATAAAAAAATAAAAAAAATAAAACAAATCAAAGAATAAAAATGTAAATTAATGAAACATATAACAATAAATATTATAGACTTAAAAATAACAATGCCCACCCAAAGACCAAACCACAGCACTAGCAGTACAAAAGAAATAATAGCTTGTAAAAGATAAGACAAACACTTTTATTGGTTAAACATTTAAACACACAGACAAAAAAATAAAATAACATTTTACCATAATTAATGCTTTAATCAGGCATTATAAATGGTTTAAACATTTAAACACATAGACAAGAAATATAATAGCAAATTAGCATAATTAATGTATTAATCAGACATTACAAATTTAAATATATTTCACTAAAACAAAACCTATGCAATCTCTCAATAAATCCCAAAATTAAAATTTATTTAACTTAACAACCCCAAAAAGAATATACATTGCTATAATATTATAAAAACATAATTACAGATAAATATCAAAGTAACATAAATAATTAAATAAAGCCACAAAACAATACAGTAAAACAACATAATAAACAATATTTTAGTAAACTGCATGTTAACCTTTGACATTTTGTAAATACGGTAATAAATCATATACTTACCTTCCATGATATTTTTGTAGTCATGATACTATGACTTAAGTATTCTGGTCATAAGATATTTTTGAGTTGATATTTAGGGGGAACACCTAGCATGTGAGCTCAACTCTGCACAGTGGAAGCTGTAATAAGGCATGCAAGTCTACACTTAACATATCGTGGTAACTATCTTTTACAGCGGCCCACTGCCTTCGAGTTCACGCCCTTCATATGAAATTATAGCTAGTAATATGATAGGAGTACCTGCGAAGGTGAGATGGCAAAGCACATAGTAGCATTGAGAATGGTGGCAGCAGTGTATAACTTGACAGATTGTGACAGTACCTGCCTAGATGAGAATTGTCAGTATGGATGATGGCAATTCAAGTTTATGCAAGGCTGCATTTGGACGTCGGTGTGGGATAATGTACCTAGATATACTGGTTTATAGACATGCATTTGAGTGTTTGAATTTATATCTTGGTGGCATGTGTACGCCTTCGCAACGGGGAAAGAGTACACATATCACCAACATAAAGGTCTGCCACCAAATTTAAAAGTGGGTGGACCTTAGGTTTAATCATGCAGAGACTACTCCATCTCTACTGTGATTAAATCCCTCGGAGAGCCATGTGGATTAAGGACCGTCGGAAACAGACCTGTATTTCCGACACCTCATTTAGATGGTTGGATTTAGAGGTCGGATTTCACTGCTGTCCCAACCCTGGCAGTAAAAAGCAGTGAAAATTCCTACATGCTACCCTCGCCATAGGACAGAGGTGAGGGGACCATTTTTATTTTTATTTTAAAAAAGAAAATCTTATTTTAGGATTTTCTTTTTGAAAATAAAAATTAAAACAGTTTGGTGCAGGGCACTGTCATGGTGACATAGCCCTGCACAAAAATGTAAACAGCATTGACAGGAACTGCTGTGATGGTGGTTCCTGCCAATGATTTAAAAATTACTGCCAGATTGGCAATCATTTCTAAATTAGGCGGGTGGCATCTTCGACAGGGCGTCGAATGATTTAGGGAGAAACGGGACCCCAACCTCAATATAAATCGGGCCCTAAATCTGGGCCTTCATCTTGCTATGTTCTGTTATATGCAGTATATATGCTGCCTTTGGTATGGTCTTTTAGCTTTCTTGGCAGAACAGTAGCTTCCTGAGTATTGTGTTCTGATCATATTCTCAATTATTCTGCTGTGATTTATACATTGGTTTGTGGGCAAATGATTTTAGTTTTGCCAATTGCTTAGGCATCTTCTAGGTTAAAAAAAAATGGGCCTATTTCAAATGGACATGTGGGAGATGAGTGATGTTGGATTTCTTGATAGCTGATTATAAAGCCTATCTACACCATTTTGAATGTATCTTAGACGTTCTGTATAATATTTTGTGGTGGGTGTTAGTATGTGGCATGCTATGATGGCCGTCCATTAGCAAGAGAACCTGTACCTGTAACTTGATTTATGTGCCTGGAATAATGTGGCAACTGTTGGTAGTACCAGGGGAATCAGGAGTTACTGGGCTTAAATCGTGACAATGAGCGCCTTGTTCCTCTTTTCCAGAGCCTCACCCCCCTGTTGGACCCAAAACTCATCATTAAGTCCACGCCTTTAGCACTTGTCTCCAAGGATAGAACAGTAGAAAGGCCCAAAGCTTCCTCAGGAGTAGCGTGGGATCGATACACAGAACTCAGTCAGGTAAATGGTAACAATTAATAACTCAATGCCCAACCAGTAATTGAAAAGGGAAAGTTATTAACGATTATTGTTCATAACAGATAAATACTACACTTGAAATGCCAACATAATACACATGTAATGCATGTAATGCAAATGTAATGCACATAGTTATACTTGGGGAAAGCAACTGTGTTAGGGAACTATTCCTAGACTCTTATTGTTAACGATATCATAGTAAAAAAACAGTACAAATTATGGTATGACTTTTCAAGATTACAATCACAGTTGTCTTGGTATCTAATATAGTCCTCTCAAAACCTCAATTAAGCATTGTAGTTTTGACTTACATCCACTAGGGATTGACATGAGGACCTTTTGGACCCGAGTTGGTTCCCCCTGTCTTTAGCTTCATTTTATATTTCATGTTTTACACGTTTTAGCAGCATCGCTTTCCCAATGACACTTACACACTTTTTTCTTGTATGATAGTCTTCTAGGAATCTGCAGTACAAGTTATTTGTTCAGTTATCCTTTGCACAACATGTAATCAGCACTTTCTGTTCAAGGCTAGGAACACTGTATATGATATCCTAGTTTTGTGTTGCCCATTCAGGAGACAGCTCTCAACACGTAGACACAGCTCTCAACACGTAGACACAGCATTGCATCAGAGCTGTGTTTCCAACACAGTATGGGTTTATTATATAAATGGTTCACTGACCCGGAAGGGACAGAGGGCCTTCCAGCCACGACCCTCCTGGGATGAACGCTGTGTTTGACATGTAGGTCTGTTGGTGCTAATCTACAAGCTTCCCAAAAGGATTACCATATACACTGCAGGCTGACTCTTGATACAATCTCCAGGTACGGGACTAAGGCTAATCCTCTGGATCGGCTTGGCAGAAGGGTACACCCGCTACGCTGTCAGTATAGTCTCAGGGTTAGGTAGGAACCTCTAGAATCTATAGAACCTCTATACCGTGGGTGGATTATTCATTATCTTTACCATGTTCATACTGCTGATTAACCACCCACCCCCTCCATCCACAGCCCCACACCCACCCCCATACAGACACTAACCCCCACCCCTGACATTCACATACGCCCCCCACCCCAGATCCAAACACACACCTTCCACCCCCCCCGATCCTCTCACTCACCCCCCGACCCCCATACACGCACACACCTGCAGACACTCACCATGCATACACCCAATCACTCACACTGGTATACACACATTCAAACACACACTGGCATACACGTATTCATACGTACACTGGTATACACGCATTCATACATGCATACTTCCAGACATGCAAGCACACATTCTTACACACAATCACACTGACATGCAGACATGCACTCACTCACTTCACCATTCTTACACGCATTCACTCACACGCATACACCCACGCAAACAACACAACACACACAAATGCTTTCACACACTTACTCACACATTCATGCACATTAGACACACACCCAAAATACCCCCACCTTCCCACACCCCTCCCCTGTCAGAAGCCCGACTTACCTTTGACGAGGAGATCTTCTGGCAGGAAACGGGAAGGGGCACTGCTACCGCCAGCGGCGCCCCGCCAGCAGAACACCGCCAGGCCGTATCACACGTCACGATATGGCTGGCGGCGTTCTACTGGCATGGCGGTGCTGGTGGTAGCAGCGCCACCTTACCACCGTCCGCCACCATGAACACTGCTAAATTTCCACCCTTCTTGTGGCAGAAGTCCGGCAGTGCTCATAATATGGCAGATGGATGGTACACGTGGTGGCGGTATTTTGGCGGCTGTCACCGCTGCGGTAGGCGGTTTTTACTCCCAAAGTCAAAATAACCACCTAAGATTTGTGCCTATGACTGAGGAGTCAGAGTGTCATGTTCAGGTTGCCATAGTCACCCTCTACCCCAGTAGGTTTAGGGGTCCAGGTGATGCACTGTGAGCTAGCCAGGAATTGGGCCAACAATTTCTGATGGTGTGGAAGGACTTTGGGCCAGATTATGAGTTGGCAGACGGAACATCCGTCCGCCAAACTCCTGATGGGGTGGTTGCCGCCGTTCTGGTGACCTCCCTGCAGACCCCATTAGGACTTTCCCACTGGGCTGACCTACGGAAACCAAGGTGTCCACCAGTCAGCCCAGTGGGAAAGTGGCGGCAGCATCGTCGCCAGCTCGTAAGAGAGCCGGGGGAAATGCTGCCGCACGCATGGGGCACCTGCACCCTCGAAATGCACACTGTCTGCACATGAAAAGGCTGGAGGATAACAAGGTTGTAATCAGCAGGGTAACACTGAGTTCAGCGCCGCCCTGGCTGATTGCAACCTGCACTGTCGTCAGCCTGTCGGGATCTTGGCGAGGACAGCAGTAATTTGGTAGGTCTGCCCGCCAAGCTCTTAATGTGGCCGTCCGACAGCCACCAGGGCATTGGCAGTACTTGTACTGCCAATGTCGATATCTGGCCTTAGGGGCCCCCACATTCTGCCCTAATACGCAGTCTATAACCTTAGTAGGAACTCTATAACAGCATGAGGTTGAGTAGTTTTTAATGGAGTCCATTCATGCCTGAACAATGGAGAAAGGCTGTGCTAACTCTGCCCTGGCACTATCAATTCTGAAGATGTTTTCATTCTGTGACGCTGTGTGCAGTTCTACATGTCCAAATATGGGAAGGTCTGCTCGCTATTGCCAGACGGAAAGATGGGGCTTCTTTGGTGGATCAAGCCCACCACCCAAACAAGTTGAAGAGCTCACACCAGATGACAATGAAGCTCTTATCAGAGATGAAGGTGAAACCTTTGGATGTGGTTGCAATTCTTTTCTAGCAACAAGCTGTAGCAAGCACTTTGTTGTCTTGAGGAAATCCATTGACAGCAGTTGCGATTCTTCTTAGCGCCAAGCTGTCCATGGTGACTTATTGTCCGCTCTTCCCTTTGTGGTCATGGTAGACCATGACCTCTGTCTTCTTCAGCTCTCTGTGCACTTGTCAGGAGAAAAGCTTCACGTACACACATGGAAGCATACAGATTCAGTGAGCACTTCACCTACCTCCAGTGCACAACATGGTGTGGACCAGGGTCACAAGGCTTCACCACACAGTCTGGTGGTGTAGATCCTTCCCTGGGCTGCAGTTAGCCCACTTCAGTTCTTCTCTCTCAGCTCCTTATAGCCCCTCTTATAGGCAGCCTTTCCTTCATGCAAAGGTATCTCCAGCATCCCTTCTGAGCACATCGAGCGTGGTTTCAGAACAACTATTCCTGCAATATGGCTGGAACTTCTAGGTTGCTATTTATGAACCTGGGGAAAACAAAAGGAGTTGGCACTCAGCAGTCCCAACCCTGGACCTCATAGGTCTTTCCCATTCTCTAGTTGTATGACACTTTGGCAGTAGTCAATGAGAAGTCCTTACATATTTATTGGGAGTTTTACCCAACTCTTGTGCCCAATTTGTAGACACAAATTTTGGATTTCAGAGGCCCAACCCTAGGGATAGCTTCAGATGTTTCTTGACTTTTTGCATAATGAGGTCTGACTGGTCAAGCCACACGTTTGTCCTCTAGTGCAAGCAGGATTGAGAGGTAGGGCTGGGGGCTCCCCATCGGGCATCAAAGTGATCCAAAAACAAAGCACAAAAGAGGAAGACTCAGCTACCTGACAACATCTGGGGGCTAAGACGGCTGGGGAAGAATGAAGCAGAAAGGGTGCAATGACTGTCCTTTTACTTGAAAAGGGCCCTTCGTCTCCTGCCCTCCATACTTCTGGTCCATTTGAAAAGGATCTCAGAATTGCTTTGAAAAGCGTTGTAATCTATACTGATGTTTATGTGGCTCCCTCCAGACTCCATCATAACCCCATACACATAAAATTCAGTACAAACTCCTGAGGTATCACGTAACACATGCTTCATGCTCAACCAGCTACACAGGGAATGTGCAGACATACATGTGGAACCCAGGTCCTTGTTTTGAGGATATCGTGGCTTATATACAAGGTATACACGCGCATTGTTATGCTCAAATAAACAGAGGCTTGAGTTTTAAACACAATACTAGTCTATTTGCTGTGTCAATGACTGAATATGAATGAACACTGGAGAGCCTCGCTGACCACTCTTCTAGAAGTAACTTCCTCCAAAAGATTCCACATGGACTCAATTTATCCAGATCCCCATCATGTCTCTTCAAGGCAGAGGCAGTAATATCAATTTCTAGGAACTGCATTATTCTTGTGCAGGCATCTGACCAAAACTTGGAATTATTTGATAGGCTCTTCCTTACCCTTAAAGCACACACATATCCAGAAGAACCTGCAAACTTGTGACTTGTGCCACCTAATCTACCACAGCTCCACTGACTTCTGGACAACATGACCCATATCCACAACCCTCTCACTGCGTCTTAACAGATCCTCTCTTCCCCCAATCCCGTAAATAGTGCTGCTCCCTCAGGGAATATGTGTCAGACCTGCACCTCCACAAATGACAATGGGTCCACTGTAACCCCTCAGGCACGCCTCCACACGGAAGTAACACATCAGGAAAGTTGCCTACAACCGATCGCAGTCAACCATCTCCATAACATAATGAACCGAAATAACTCCGAACACCAGCATCTTCTTTATGCCTAGGGGATCACTGACCAACTCCACTTCACATTTAAGGACAGCCAGAGACCAACTCGACTGGGTACACTCGACTCCGAAGCCATATACCACCACCACATCAAGGTTTCTCTTCACGGTAAGAGGTCAGAAGATATCTCAGCACGAACAATGTTAAAAAACAGCCCCAAACTCAGTCAACAAGACCCCGTCTCTGAATTCGTTTAGCTCATGCACTAAAAGGTCGACTTTACACACACCACTAGTAGTGAACCAGACAAAAAAAAACTGTCATGTCAACTTGATTGTCCATCAAATAGAAAGATCACTAACTCCAACTCAACCCAACATCGCACTGGCACCCCTTAATTAGAAATTTAGAGCTCAATATAGACATAATTCTATTCCTACCTCAAACTCTTCTAAACACACAAGAAATCAAGAGCACAAACCTAACACAACACAAACCTAACACAAACCTAACCTAATGAACAAGAAAAAAGTAAACAAACCAAACAAATTAACTACTAACCTTGGGTTCCGAAGTAGCATGCTACTTGCTGAAAAAGCAATTCAGTGCCTCATCAGGGGTCGTAAGCGCTTTATAAATACAAACTAGACATGCTAGTACATACTAATTCCAAGAAGGTGTCTCCCAACACCCTGAGGACCTCCAATACTCATCCTGGATCGCCCTCCCAACAATGAGTTCCAAAGGCCACTCAGTGTCCCAAAAGGCTAATACGTCAGCTGTCCATGATGGATATCTAAAGACCTGCTGCTACGAGGCAACATCTCAGACACCCGCCTTAATGACCTACGGAACACAAGCCATAGTCAACACCATCATGGTTAATTCTCGCTACAGAAAGCCAACCATAAGTCACCAGAACTTGATTCTAATTCCTCTCATACCAGAGCTTTCGACAGGGATGAGTAAGTCCGAGAAGGCCCTGATATGCATTTTACATAACTGCAGATCTGCAAATAAACATGCCACAGACATAGCAGAAGCCATCCTATCTCATGAGCTTGACATGTTACTCTTAATCGAAACATGGCTCAGTCACTCTTCCTCACCCTTGTTAGCTATTATAGTCCATCCCAACTACACCCTCATTAGACTCAATCACACTGGAAAATTAGGTGGTGGGATTGCATGCATCCAGCATACATCCCAGAAGGCAATGCCCTTCCAAACGGATAACCTCTCTTCTTGTGAAGACAAGGGTGTGGAAATTTGCACAGCAGCCAGATCCTTAGCCAGGTTGCACCTCATCTACCACCCTGCTGGAGATAACCAGTTGATTGTGGACCAACTCATGGAAACTATCACAGTCCACTCTCTGCAACACCCAAATACGATCTTTCTCATGGACTTCAATCTCAGCTGGAACTAAATGGATGACATCCATGTGAACACTGTAAAAAACTTCCTCAGTGATCAACACCTTGTGCAAGCTTGTACAGGACCAACTCACAACAAAGGATTGACACTCGACCCAATTATGTCCAAGCCAGAAATGCTGAGCATCAACTCTATAAACCCATGTGAAAGTTCAGACCATCACTACATGATTTTCCACATCGGAGTGCACATACAAAAATCAAGACACCACACCAGGGGGTGAAACCGAGATACTGGTCCAGAAATACTAGAAACCTAAATTGGGACAATGTTTCCTCTCTCTGCCAGAGAAAACTTATGCCCCTAGAGAAACAATGAGATGCAGAGCTAACGCAACACTATGATCATGTGATGACCGGCATAATGGAGGTCCTTACCCCTCTGTGCCCCAGATGGCTCGCTAACAAATTAGCACAGCCATAGTTCAACCGCAACCTAAATGAAGAAAGGGGGAGAGTCAGACTTGCTGAGAGGCTCTTGAGACAAGAATCATCCTCCATTCACCTATGACAGCATAGAGAACTAAGAAACACCTACAAAAAATGTATAAATGGAGTTCCTAAGCAGAATTCTTCAAGTGCCAACTGGATAATGCCAGTCAAACAGTTTGAGACCATCAAACAACAGACAAGACCCCACAACACCAAAGCTACTCGCATTGCAATCTCAGAGAACTGTGAAGCTTCCTCTTCCTCCTTCGAGGAGAAACTACAGACAATTGAAAAGTCAAGGTCAACTGACATTGAACATTGATCTCAGTCGAAACAACCATCAATACCAGTGGGAAACTAATAATACTGATAGACACAAACATGCATCGCTCTCATCAAGACCAAGAGCGAGGCCACTTGGAGATATTTCCAAACCCTAAACATAGCTGGAATGCATAAACTCTTACTGCCAATGAAACCAACAACACACTTCTGTGATCCTGTTTCTGCAAAACTAGTGAAGGACCTAAGCCCTCTTCTCTACCCTCTCTGGACAAGGAGAGTGTAATCCTCCCTCACACAAGGCACAATCCTGGACTTCCTAAAAAATGGGCAATTAATATCTATACTGAAAAAACCTGGCACTGACGCAACTGATCTAAATAACTTTTGCCCAGTCTCTAACATCCCACTCCTCGCTAAGCTGCTGGAAAAATGTGTTCATAAGCAACTATGCCAACACATCAAAAAATTAAACCTGCTGGGTGAGTTCCGATCGGGCTTCAGACCTGAGCAAAGAGACAACCATCCTACACATTTTGGTTGGCACACTCAAAAAACTTGACCAGAGCAATTTGTGCCTACTGATCGTCCTTGACCTGTCCTCGGCATTCGACACGGTCAGTCACAACAGGCTCTTGGAGTTACTGGAAACAGAATGGGAATGTCTGGAACAGTTCTGCACAGGTTCACCTCTTTTCTAAATAATCCATCACAAAGAATCAACTTAGGAGGTTTCCTTTCGGATCATCACACTTGGGGTACTGGAAGGATGCACCCTATCGCCCACTCTGTTCAATCTTTATACGGAACAGCTGACAGAGTTCCTTAAACAAACAAACTTATTTTGTTGCATGTATGCGGATGACACTCAGCTTTACCTAAAGAGTTCCTCCCCAGATGATATTAAACGACTAAATTACACATTTCTGAAAACTCAGTTCTGGCTAGCCTAGAACCACCTCAACCACCCTGAAAACAGAGTTCTTACTCATAGCCTCACCACACAGCTGCCCAACAGCAGTTGACTGGATTACACACCTTAGTGCCCTCAAACCTACTATCATCGAGTCAACAAAGTCCCTCTGGAAAACGCTGTATAAGAACCTCAGCATGCAAGCACACATCAGTGCAGCCACAAGAGGAGCTTCTATCCAAATAAATCTCCACAGGAAGCTTAAATCATATATACCACCTACAGATTTCAAGATACCAGTATAGTCCCTAGTCATCTCCAGACTGGAATTCAGGACTGCAACCTTAACAGGTCTGGAGAAAACAAGAATGGCATAACTTAAGGTGACTTTTATAGCAGAAGCATGATTCATCACAGGATCAATATGTTTCATCCATATCACTCCATCTCTTAAATCTCTCCACTGGCTCCCTTTCAAAGCCAAAGTGCAGTTGAAGATAGCATGCTTGACGCACAAAGCTCTCCACCATAAGAGACTCTTGTATCTGGTGCAAAAGCTCACATTAGGAGACTACCACTTCCTTAGGATGCTAGCTCCCTCCTGCTAGAACCTCCAAGCTTCAGAAAAAAGAAGACCTATGACCATACCTTCGCATTGTCGGCTCCTAGAATTTGGAACTCTCTTCCTCCTGCAAACCCCTCAACTTTGTCCTTCCAGAAGGAAGTAAAAATGATCTTATTTGACAAGATATATCCATTTCAGGATCAGGTCTGTTCGTTCAGACACCGGGGACTCTATAAGGTTCGGATAGAGGATGCCCTTGCATTATACACATACTGCTATAGCTGCGCAAGTTGTCCTTCCCCACCCAAGGTGGTAAGGAACAGTACACAGTTTTTCCTTTATATCTTATGGGTTCTTATATGTGCTGTAACGGGATGGGGGTTTCTCGCTGTACAGCGCCCCTTATACCCTTGGGTCTTGTTCATGCTTATAAAACTCTCTAAATAAATAAATGAAGAGAACATTAGGAAAGGAAAGCTTTAAGCAGAAAACAACAGTGGCAAATGTTTAATGTGGAAGGCACTAAGGAGTCAGAACAGGAAGCGGCAATGAAGGACCTCATGCTGAAGAATAAACTTGTAGACATCCCATTGAATGGTCCATCAATTGTCTAAAAATGCCCCAGTGGTATCCACATAGGTAAGGGGATGTTGGAGTCCCCAGCGAGAGACAGGGAGGCTCTGTTTCTACCTGTTAATGACAGGTGGGGCACTGCCTAGAGCACTATGGACAGTTGTAGGTGCAAGTGTGAAGTACAGATGAGGGATAACTCAGAGGTGGTGCAAGGTCTACTTGAGGCATTATGTGGGGAGATGTGCAAGGGCTCGGGTCTATATAGTCTGCGCACTCCTGTTGAGCGGGGCAGGAGTTTGAGAACAAGGAGTCATCATGAGAGTGGACGTGTGCGATAGTGGCCCGGCAGTGACAGACTGACACACTGAGTAAGGGGAGGGATGTATAGGCTTGTGGAATGGTGGCCCTGCCTCACTCTTCTCCTCTGCCCTGCTCCTCTGCTCTACAGTGTCTGCTGTGTTCTATAATCTTCTCGTTTCTACTCTGCCTTTGCTCTACTCGCTGCTCCTCCACTGCTTGCACTCTCGTCTACTCTGTGCTCAAAGGCTCTAATCTTTCCCACTCTCCTCTTCTCTGCTAATCAACTGTGTCCCACACACACATGCTACACCACATATACACACACACACACCACAAACACACACATACACACACACACATGCTACACCACATATACACACACACCACAAACACACACACACGCTACACCACATATACACACACACCACAAACACACACACACACATGCTACACTACATATACACACACACCACAAATACACACATACACACACATGCTACACCACATTTACACACACACACATACACACACACCACAAACACACACATACACTACACCACATATACACACACACCACAAACACACACACTACACCACACACACATACACACCAGACGCAGACATACACACACACACTGCAAACATGCACACCACAAACACACACACGCTACACCCCATACACACAGACACACACCACAAACACACACATACACACACAGTACACCACAGGTACACATACACACACACCACAAACAGGGTGTTGCAGGTTGTTTTTCTTCTGGGTGGTCTTTTCGAGTCGCGGGATCGGGTGACTCCTCCTCTTTGGTTCCGTTGAGCATGGGCGTCGACTCCATTGTTAGATTGTTTTCTTTCCACCGTCTGGTTCGGACTTGTTTTTTCTCGCGCCGAGATTTCAATTTGGAAAACTTTGCAAAACTTTCTTTTCGTCAGTATTGTATTGATCGGGTTAATAATCTTCCATCGACACAGCAGTACCGTAGGAAACAACTTTGTTTGCCCTTCAGGGGTCGCGTGCCCAACTCTGGCCTATTCGGGCCGACCACATGGAGAGCCTCATGTATCGGACTCATTCCCATTCTGCCCTTGGTGCCACGCGAAGTACCCATACCCATACACAGACCAGCATCTGGTTTGCACCCTCTGCCTTTCTCCAGACCATCGGGAGGAAAACTGCGAGGCCGGTCGATCCTTCCGATTGAAAAAGACTCTAAGAGACAGAAGAGCACGAAGGCTCCAAATAGCATCAAAGAGTGGAGAACATTTCGACGTAGAAGAACTGCAGACAGCGGTCTCAGTCCGAGGTTCGGAGTCTGAGCAGGAGTCTGAGGAAGACAGACCGTCACAGCTGGCCAGCATGTGAGTACGTCTGCCCCTGCACCCTCACATAAGAAAAAACAGAAGGCCTTGGGTACGCCACTGCCGAAAGGCCATGGCTCGGCCCAAAAAAAGACTGTTGGTGACCGACCCTCCAGATCGGCACCGAGAAAGGCCACCCCTCCGAAAACCTCAGTCGACAAAAAGCTCAGTTTCAGTAAATAGCTATTTTCTGAGTCGAAAATAAGAAAACCTGTTTCGAAGCAGAGACCTTCGAACACAGACTTTCTAAAAGACTTAAAGAAAGCCATAAAACCTCTGAGGAGGAGTCAGAGATCGAACCAATATTTCAAATTATGGATGAGAGGCAGTCCAGGATCCACATCCATAAGGAATCAGGGAGAATTATTACAGCACCTCCTTTAAAAACACAGGAAGCTGGCATTTCAGGAGGAATTGGACACTATGCAGCCCCCAGCTAAAGTGCCGAAACAGAAAGAGAAGCCAGCACCTCCTCATTCTTCTCCTCCTCATTCTTCTCCTCACCTACCTACCTCTCCTCACACCAGCCCTACACCAATGCATTTGCCAACTCATTCCTTTGACTCACAACAGGACTCTGTGGATCCACTGGATCTTTATGACCCTGATCCCATCCCAAGCAACGATCCCGACAGCTACCCCTCTAAACCATTGCCACCTGAGGATACTACTGTAAATAACTAGGTCATAGCTAGGGCTACAGCCTATCATGGGTTTAAAATGCATACAGAACCTCTAGAAGAGGATTTTTTATGCAACATATTATCCTCAACTCATTCTAGATACCAATGCCTCCCGATGGTCCCAGGCATGGTAAATCACGCAAATCAAATGTTTAACGAGCCAGTAAAAGCACGCATTACAACACCTAGAATAGAAAAGAAGTACAAACCTGCACCTTCTGGCCCTG
The DNA here is from genome assembly GCF_031143425.1 of Pleurodeles waltl. Taxonomy (NCBI): domain Eukaryota; kingdom Metazoa; phylum Chordata; class Amphibia; order Caudata; family Salamandridae; genus Pleurodeles; species Pleurodeles waltl. The sequence continues at coordinate 56,897,330 of NC_090438.1, forward strand.
ATTATATCACCCATCAGGTACCACCTGATTCTATTGTGGTTAGTGCTGCCAGGAAATGGTCAAATAGTCAGACCTCAGGAGATGCACCCCCTCCTGAGAAGGAAAGCAGGAAATTTTATGCTGTGGGGAAAAGGGTTGCATCCCAAGCAGCAAACCAATGGAGAATAGCAAACTCACAAGCGCCACTAGCTTGTTAGGATAGAGCCCATTGGGACAAGATGCAAAAACAGCATCTCCCCAAAGAATACCAAAAAAGGGCTCAACAGGTAGTGGAAGAAGGGCAAGCTATCACAAATAACCAAATAAGATTCGCCCTAGATACAGTAGATACTGCTGCAAGGAGTGTCAACACAGCAGTCACTATTCGTAGACATGCATGGCTCCGATCTTCTGGATTAAGGCCAGAAATACAACAGGCTGTGTTAAACATGCCCTTCGATTAAAAACATCTTTTTGGGCCAGAGGTAGACACAGCAATAGAAAAGCTACGAAAAGACTCCGACACAGCTAAAGCAATGGGTGCACTCAGTTCCACACCATATAGAGAGTCATTTCGTAAACCTCAATTTCAAGATGGTTTCAGACCACAGCTCTCAGGGGCATCAACCTCACAAACAAAACCAACCTACCAAACAGAATACCAACGAGGTGGATTTAGAGGCACATATAGAGGACAATACTCCAGAAATAGAGGAAAATTCCAGACCTCTAAGCAGCCTGCAACACACCCAAAACAGTGACTTCCCTCACTCCCTTCCACTCCTCTCCTGTGGGGGGGAAGACTACAGCAGTTCCACACACATTGTCAAAATATCACCACAGACAACTGGGTGCTATCAATTATTCGCAGTGGTTATTTCCTAGACTTGATAAACACTCCTCCAACTATTCCACCAAGGTTTCACAAACTAACCACGGAACACACAATTCTGTTACAAGAAGAGGTCCAATCTCTACTACTCAAACAAGCAATAGAGTTAGTTCCACAGTCTCAGAAAGGAACAGGAGTTTATTCACTATACTTTCTCATTCCCAAAAAAGATGGCACCCTCAGACCAATATTAGACCTCAGGCCCCTCAATCTTTATATCCTGTCAGAACATTTTCACATGGTAACTTTACAGGATGTTATCCCACTGCTACGGAAATGAGATTTTATGACAGCTTTAGACCTCAAGGATGCATTTTTCCACATACCCATCCATCCTGCCCACAGAAAATATCTCTGGTTTGTCATTCGGGGAAAACACTACCAAATCAAAGTGTTACCCTTTGGAATAACAACAGCGCCAAGAGTATTCACAAAGTGCTTGGCAGTAGTGGCAGCTTACCTAAGAAGACAACATATACATGTCTTTCCATATCTAGACGATCAATCAATCAATCAATCACTAAATTTATAGAGCGCGCTATGTACTCGTTAGGGTTTCAAGGCGCTGAGGGGGGGGGGTAGCTGCTATCGGTCGAAGAGCCATGTCTTGAGTAGTCTCCTGAAGGTGAGGAGGTCCTGGGTCTGGCGCAGGGAGGTGGGGAGTGAGTTCCAGGTCTTGGCGGCGAGGTAGAAGAAGGATCTGCCGCCGGAGGTCTTGCGCTGGATTCAGGGAACGATGGCGAGGCAGAGGTTGGCAGTGCGGAGTTGGCGTGAGGGGACGTAGAAGTTGAGTCTGTTGTTCAGGTAGGCGGGTCCGGCGTCGTGTAGAGCTTTGTGCGCGTGGGTGCGAAGTTTAAAGGTGATCCTCTTGTCCACAGGGAGCCAGTGGAGGTCCTTCAGGTGGCGGGAGATGTGGCATCGGCGGGGTATGTCGAGGATCAAGCGGGCAGATGCGTTGGAGTCGTTGGATTTCTTTAGTTGGGATGCCTGTGTAGAGTGCGTTGCCGTAGTCAAGTCTGCTACTGACGAGGGCTTGGGTCACCGTTTTTCTGGTTTCCGTTAGATCCACTTGTAGATTCTACGGAGTATGCGGAGGGTGTTGAAGCAGGAGGAGGAGACTGCGTTGACCTGTTTGGACATGGTGAGCACGGAATCGAGGATGAAGCCGAGGTTACGTGCGTGGTTGGTTGGAGTAGGTGGGGGGCCTAGTGTGGTGGGCCACCAGGAGTCGTTCCAGGCCGAGGGGGAGCGACCGATGATGAGGACTTCCGTCTTGTCGGAGTTTAGTTTCAGGCGGCTGTTTCTCATCCATTCGGCGATGGATTTCAGTCCCTCGTGGAGGTTGGCTTTGGCAGTGTGTGGATCTTTAGTAAGAGAGAGGATGAGCTGGGTGTCGTCGGCGTAGCAGAGGATGCTGAGGTTATGCTGACGGGCCAGTTGTGCAAGGGGTGCCATGTAGACGTTAAACAGCGTTGGGCTTAGCGAGGAGCCTTGGGGGACGCCGCAGATGAGTTTGGTGGCTCCGGAGTGGTAGGGTGAGAGTCGGATTCTCTGGGTTCTACCGGAGAGAAAAGAGGAGATCCAGTTGAGGGCTTTGTCTTGAATTCCGGCTTCGTGGAGGCGAGTAAGTAGGGTGCGGTGGCAGACCGTATCGAAGGCGGCGGATAGGTCTAAAAGGATGAGGGCTGAGGTTTCGCCGTTGTCCATTTGTTGTCTGATGTCGTCTGTGGCGGCGAGGAGTGCAGTCTCGGTGCTGTGGTTGTGCCTGAAACCCGACTGGGAGGGGTCTAGGATGGAGTTGTCTTCGAGGTAGTGGGTGAGCTGTGCGTTGACGATCTTCTCGATGACCTTCGCTGGGAAGGGGAGGAGGGAGATCGGTCTGAAGTTTTTGAGGTCGTTGGGGTCAGCCTTGGGTTTCTTGAGGAGGGGTTGGATATCGGCGTGCTTCCAGCTGTCCAGGAAGGTTGCGGTGTCGAAGGATAGGTTGATGATCTTGCAGAGTTGGGGGGCGATGGTGGAGTCGGCTTTGTTGAAGACGTGGTGTCGGCAGGGGTCCGAGGGAGATCCAGAGTGGATGGAGTTCATGGTCTTTAGGGTTTCAGCGATGTCTATGTGGTTCCAGGTGGTGAGGCGGTCGGCGTGGAAGGAGTTGTTGGGGGTGGGGTCTGGCGGAGGTGTGGCGATGAAGCTGTTGTGGATGTCGGCGATTTTCTGGTAGAAAAAAGTGGAGAGTGCGTCGCAGAGTTTCTGGGATGGTGGGACGTCGTTGATGTTGGGGTTTGAGAGCTCCTTCACGATGCAGAAGAGTTCCTTGCTGTTGTGTGCGTTGTTGTTTAGGTGTTCTGTGAAGTGGGAGCATTTGGCGAGACGGATAAGTTGGTGGTGCTTGCGGTTGGCTTCCTTGTGGGTTACTAGGCTGTCGGGTGTGCGCTCGAGAATCCATTTTTTCTTTAGTTTCTGGCAGGTGCGTTTGGAGGTGATCAATTCTTCTGTGAACCAGGCTGCTTTTTTCTTTCCTTGGTTGACGGTGGGCCTCTAGAGTGGTGCGAGGGTGTTGGCGCAGTTGAGGATCCACTGTTGGAGGTTGATGGCGGCGGAGTCCGGGTCGGTGGGTTCTTGGCGAGGGTGCTGGTTAGTTGGTCTTCGGTGACTTTTCCCCAGCGGCGGTGTGGCGGTAGAGGGGTACGGTGGTGTTCGGTGTTTTTCTTGAATGTGAAATGGACGCAGTGGTGATCGGTCCAGTGGAGTTCGGTGGTGTGGCTGAATACGATGTGGTTGCTTGCAGTGAAGAGTGGGTCTAGGGTGTGACCGGCGACGTGTGTGGGTGTGTTGACCAGTTGTCAGAGTCCGAGGTTGGAGAGGTTGGTGGTCAGAGATGCGGTGTTGGCGTCATTGTTGTTCTCCATGTAGAAGTTGAGGTCTCCCAGGAGGATGTAGTCTGTTGAGGCGAGGGCGTGGGTGCTTGCGAGGTCGGAGATGGTGTCGCTGAAGGGGGCTCTTGGCCCTGGAGGACGGTATATGAGGGTTCCTCTGAGGGTAGTGTTGGGGTCCGTGTGGATCTGGAAGTGAAGGTGTTCGGCTGTCTTGAGGGTGTCATCCGTGTGGGTGTGGATCTTGAGGGTGGATTTGTGGGCGATGGCTATCCCTCCACCGATTCCGTTGGTGCGATCTCTTCTGGTGATTTTGTAACAGTCAGGGATGGCGATGGCGATTGGCTAATAAAATCAAGCAGTCGTACACGATGCCAAAATCATGCACGTTCTGTAATACAAACCTTACACACACTAGGTTTCTCAATAAACTACCAAACATCACACCTCCAACCAGCACAACTACAACCGTATTTAGGTGCGATACTAAATCCTCAACAAGCTCTAGCATATCCAAACACACAAAGGATACAAGCTTTCAAAATCGAATTCCATAAATACAACTAAATCATCAATACACTGTAAGATTTGTCATGAAAATTCTAGGAATGATGGCATTCTGCATTGCGATTGTCCCACACACAAGATTAAACATGCGGCCCTTACAACAGTGCCTTGCACAACAATGGTCACAGGCACACGGTCAACTCCAAGATCTGGTGTTGATAGACCGCCAAACATATATGTCCCTTCAGTGGTGCAATTCTACCAATCTAATCAAGGGGAGGTCATTTTAAGACCTTGTGCTTCAGACAATAATTACAATAGACACATCAATGATTGGTGGGGAGCTCACCTAAACAATCATAACATGCAAGGACAATGGGATGTCAAACAGAAACAGCTACACATAAACCACTTGGAGTTATTAACTGTCTTTCTAGCCCTCAAAGCTTTTCAACCTCTTCTCACACGGAAGAATGTTCTTATCAAAACAGACAACATGACAACCATGTATTATCTCAACAAACAGAGAGGGACACATTCATCCCAACTGTCCCTTCTAGCCCAACAAATTTGGAAATGGGCAATCCACAACCAAATTGATCTATTAGCACAGTACATCCCAGGGATAGACAATCAGTTGGCAGATATCCTCAGCAGAAATCACCTACAAACTCAAAAATGGGAGATTCATCCTCGTGTACTTTCAAAAGTGGGGAACACCAAACATAGAACTGTTCGCAACAAGCAAAAACACAAAATGCCAACACTTTGCATCCAGACACCCACATCCCCTATCCACGGGCAATACTCTATGGATCAATTGGCTAGGGATATTTGCGTACCCTTTTCCCCCTCACCCTCTCCTTCCGTTTCTAGTCAACAAGTTGCTTCAAACTTCACTCCACATGATACTTGTAGGAAGTTGGCTCTGTATGTGCTATTTCAAAGTAAGGAATAGCATGCACAGAGTCCAAGGGTTCCCCTTAGAGGTAAAATAGTGGTAAAAAGAGATAATACTAATGCTCTATTTTGTGGTAGTGTGGTCGAGCAGTAGGCTTATCCAAGGAGTAGTGTTAAGCATTTGTTGTACATACACATAGACAATAAATGAGGTACACACACTCAGAGACAAATCCAGCCAATAGGTTTTGTTATAGGAAAATATATTTTCTTAGTTTATTTTAAGAACCACAGGTTCAAATTTTACATGTAATAGCTCTTTTGAAAGGTATTGCAGGTAAGTACTCTAGGAACTTTGAATCATTACTTTAGCATGTATACTTTTTACATAAAACACAATAAGCTGTTTTAAAAGTGGACACAGTGCAATTTTCACAGTTCCTGGGGGAGGTAAGTTATTGTTAGTTTTCACAGGTAAGTAAGTCACTTACAGGTTTGAGTTTTTGGTCCAAGGTAGCCCACCGTTGGGGGTTCAGAGCAACCCCAAAGTTATCACACCAGCAGCTCAGGGCCGGTCAGGTGCAAAGGTCAAAGAGGTGCCCAAAACACATAGGCTATAATGGAGAGAAGGGGGTGCCCCGGTTCCAGTCTGCCAGCAGGTAAGTACCTGTGTCTTCGGAGGGCAGACCAGGGGGGTTTTGTAGGGCACCTGGGGGGACACAAAGTAGCACAGAAAGTACACCCTCAGCAGCGCGGGGGCGGCCGGGTGCAGTGTGCAAACACGCATCGGGTTTCCTTCAGGTTTCAATGGGAGACCAAGGGGTCTCTTCAGCGATGCAGGCAAGGGGGGGGCTCCTCGGGGTAGCCACCACCTGGGCAAGGGAGAGGGCCTCCTGGGGGTCACTCCTGCACAGAAGTTCCGTTTCTTTAGGGGCTGGGGGTTGCGGGTGCAGGGTCTTTTCCAGCCGTCAGGAAATGGAGTTCGGACAGTCGCGGTCAGGGGGAGCCTGGGGATTCCCTCTGCAGGCGTCGCTGTGGGGGCTCAGGGGAGACAACTTTGGTTACTCACAGTCGTAGAGTCGCCGGAGGGTCCTCCCTGAGTTGGTTGCTCTCCACCAGTCGAGTCGGGGTCGCCGGGTGCAGTGTTGCAAGTCTCACGCTTCTTGTGGGGAGTTGCAGGGGTCTTTAAATCTGCTCCTTGTAACAAAGTTGCAGTTCTTTTGGAGCAGTGCCGCTGTCCTCGGGAGTTTCTTGTCTTTTTCGAAGCAGGGCAGTCCTCAGAGGATTCAGAGGTCGCTGTTCCCTTAGAAAGCGTTGTTGGAGCAGGTTTCTTTGGAAGGCAGGAGACAGGCCGGTAAGTCTGGGGCCAAGGCAGTTGGTGTCTTCTGTTCTTCCTCTGCAGGGGTTTGTCAGCTCGGCAGTCCTTCTTGTAGTTGCAGGAATCTAAATTCTTAGGTTCAGGGGAGCCCTTAAATACTAAATTTAAGGGCGTGTTTAGGTCTGGGGGGTTAGTAGCCAATGGCTACTAGCCCTCAGCGTGGGTACACCCTCTTTGTGCCTCCTCCCAAGGGGAGGGGGTCACATTCCTATCCCTATTGGGGGAATCCTCCTTCTACAAGATGGAGGATTTCTAAAAGTCAGAGTCACCTCAGCTCAGGACACCTTAGGGGCTGTCCTGACTGGCCAGTGACTCCTCCTTGTTATTCTCATTATTTTCTCCGGCCTTGCCGCCAAAAGTGGGGGCCGTGGCCGGAGGGGGCGGGCAACTCCACTAGCTGGAGTGTCCTGCGGTGCTGGCACAAAGGGGTGAGCCTTTGAGGCTCACCGCCAGGTGTGACAGCTCCTGCCTGGGGGAGGTGTTAGCATCTCCACCCAGTGCAGGCTTTGTTACTGGCCTCAGAGTGACAAAGGCACTCTCCCCATGGGGCCAGCAACATGTCTCGGTTGTGGCAGGCTGCTGGAACTAGTCAGCCTACACAGATAGTCGGTTAAGGTTTCAGGGGGCACCTCTAAGGTGCCCTCTGGGGTGTATTTTACAATAAAATGTACACTGGCATCAGTGTGCATTTATTGTGCTGAGAAGTTTGATACCAAACTTCCCAGTTTTCAGTGTAGCCATTATGGTGCTGTGGAGTTCGTGTAAAACAGACTCCCAGACCATATAATCTTATGGCTACCCTGCACTTACAATGTCTAAGGTATTGCTTAGACACTGTAGGGGCACAGTGCTCATGCACTGGTGCCCTCACCTAGGGTATAGTGCACCCTGCCTTAGGGCTGTAAGGCCTACTAGAGGGGTGACTTATCTATACCTGCATAGGCAGTGAGAGGCTGGCATGGCACCCTGAGGGGAGTGCCATGTCGACTTACTCGTTTTGTTCTCACCAGCACACACAGGCTGGCAAGCAGTGTGTCTGTGCTGAGTGAGGGGTCTCCAGGGTGGCATAAGACATGCTGCAGCCCTTAGAGACCTTCCTTGGCATCAGGGCCCTTGGTACCAGGGGTACCACTTACAAGGGATTTATCTGGATGCCAGGGTGTGCCAATTGTGGAATCAAAAGTACAGGTTAGGGAAAGAACACTGGTGCTGGGGCCTGGTTAGCAGGCCTCAGCACACTTTCAATTCAAAACATAGCATCAGCAAAGGCAAAAAGTCAGGGGGTAACCATGCCAAGGAGGCATTTCCTTACACAACCCCCCCCCAAACGAAAGAGGATGAGACTAACCTTTCCCAAGAGAGTCTTCATTTTCTAAGTGGAAGAACCTGGAAAGGCCATCTGCATTGGCATGGGCAGTCCCAGGTCTGTGTTCCACTATAAAGTCCATTCCCTGTAGGGAGATGGACCACCTCAACAGTTTTGGATTTTCACCTTTCATTTGCATCATCCATCTGAGAGGTCTGTGGTCAGTTTGAACTAGGAAGTGAGTACCAAAGAGGTATGGTCTCAACTTCTTCAGGGACCAAACCACAGCAAAGGCCTCCCTCTCAATGGCACTCCAACGCTGCTCCCTGGGGAGTAACCTCCTGCTAATGAAAGCAACAGGCTGGTCAAGGCCATCATCATTTGTTTGGGACAAAACTGCCCCTATCCCATGTTCAGAGGCATCTGTTTGCACAATGAATTGCTTGGAGTAATCTGGAGCTTTTAGAACTGGTGCTGTGCACATAGCTTGCTTCAGGGTGTCAAAGGCCTGTTGGCATTCTACAGTCCAGTTTACTTTCTTGGGCATTTTCTTGGAGGTGAGTTCTGTGAGGGCTGTCACAATGGATCCATATCCCTTCACAAACCTCCTATAGTACCCAGTCAAGCCAAGGAATGCCCTGACTTGAGTCTGGGTTTTTGGAGCTGCCCAGTCCAGAATAGTCTGGATCTTAGGCTGAAGTGGCTGAACTTGGCCTCCACCTACAAGGTGTCCCAAGTAAACCACAGTTCCCTGCCCTATCTGGCATTTGGATGCCTTGATAGAGAGGCCTGCAGATTGCAGGGCCTTCAAAACCTTCTTCAGGTGGACCAGGTGATCCTGCCAGGTGGAGCTGAAGACAGCAATATCGTCAAGATAAGCTGCACTAAAGGATTCCAACCCAGCAAGGACTTGATTCACCAACCTTTGGAAGGTGGCAGGGGCATTCTTTAAACCAAAGGGCATAACAGTGAACTGATAATGCCCATCAGGGGTGGAGAATGCTGTCTTTTCTTTTGCTCCAGGGGCCATTCTGATTTGCCAGTACCCTGCTGTTAAGTCAAAGGTACTTAAGAATTTGGCAGCCCCTAATTTGTCTATTAGCTCATCAGCTCTAGGAATGGGATGAGCATCTGTCTTGGTGACAGAGTTGAGACCTCTGTAGTCCACACAAAACCTCATCTCTCTCTTTCCTTCTTTGGTGTGAGGTTTGGGGACTAAGACCACTGGGCTAGCCCAGGGGCTGTCAGAGTACTCAATTACTCCCAATTCCAGCATCTTGTGGACTTCCACCTTGATGCTTTCCTTAACTTGGTCAGACTGTCTAAATATTTTGTTTTTGACAGGCATGCTGTCTCCTGTGTCCACATCATGGGTACACAGGTGTGTCTGACCAGGGGTTAGGGAAAAGAGTTCAGCAAACTGCTGCAGGACCTTCCTACAGTCAGACTGCTATTGGCTAGAGAGGGTGTCTGAGTAGATCACTCCATCCACTGAGCCATCTTTAGGGTCTGATGAGAGGAGATCAGGGAGAGGTTCACTCTCAGCTTCCTGGTCCTCATCTGTTACCATCAACAGATTTACATCAGCCCTGTCATGGAAGAGCTTAAGGCGGTTCACATGGATCACCCTCTTGGGGCTCCTGCTTGTGCCCAGGTCCACCAGATAGGTGACCTGACTCTTCCTTTCTAGTACTGGGTAAGGGCCACTCCCTTTGTCCTGGAGTGCCCTGGGAGCCACAGGCTCTAGAACCCAGACTTTCTGACCTGGTTGAAATTCAACCAGTGCAGCCTTTTGGTCATACCACAACTTCTGGAGTTGTTGGCTGGCCTCCAGGTTTTTACTTGCCTTTTCCATGTACTCTGCCATCCTTGAGCGAAGGCCAAGTACATAGTCCACTATGTCTTGTTTAGGCTCATGAAGAGGTCTCTCCCAGCCTTCTTTAACAAGAGCAAGTGGTCCCCTTACAGGGTGGCCAAACAGAAGTTCAAAGGGTGAGAATCCTACTCCCTTCTGAGGCACCTCTCTGTAAGCGAAAAGCAGACATGGCAGGAGGACATCCCATCTCCTTTTGAGTTTTTATGGGAGCCCCATGATCATGCCCTTTAATGTCTTGTTGAATCTCTCAACAAGGCCATTAGTTTGTGGATGATATGGTGTAGTGAATTTATAAGTCACCCCACACTCATTCCACATGTGTTTTAGGTATGCTGACATGAAGTTGGTACCTCTGTCAGACACCACCTCCTTAGGAAAACGCACTCTGGTAAAGATACCAATGAGGGCCTTGGCTATTGCAGGGGCAGTAGTCGACCTAAGGGGAATAGCTTCAGGATACCTAGTAGCATGATCCACTACTACTAGGATGTACATATTTCCTGAGGCTGTGGGAGGTTCTAGTGGACCAACTATGTCCACACCCACTCTTTCAAAGGGGACCCCCACCACTGGAAGTGGAATGAGGGGGGCCTTTGGATGCCCACCTGTCTTACCACTGGCTTGACAGGTGGGGCAGGAGAGGCAAAACTCCTTAACCTTCTGGGACATGTTGGGCCAGTAGAAGTGGTTGACTAACCTCTCCCACGTCTTGGTTTGTCCCAAATGCCCAGCAAGGGGAATATCATGGGCTAAGGTCAGAATAAACTCTCTGAAACCCTGAGGCACTACCACTCTCCTAGTGGCACCATGTTTGGGATCTCTTGCCTCCGTGTACAGGAGTCCATCTTCCCAATAGACCCTATGTGTTCCATTTTTCTTGCCATTGGACTCTTCAGCAGCTTGCTGCCTAAGGCCTTCAAGAGAGGGACAGGTTTCTTGTCCCTTACACAACTCTTCCCTTGAGGGTCCCCCTGTGCCTAAGAGCTCAACCTGATAAGGTTCCAGCTCCATAGGCTCAGTTCCCTCAGAGGGCAGAACTTCTTCCTGAGAAGAGAGGTTCTCTTTTTCTTGCTGTGTTGCAGCTGGTTTCCCAGCTGACTTTCCTTTCCTCTTGGTAGGCTGGGCCTTTCTTCCAGACTCCAGCTCTACTTTTTCACCCTGAGCCTTGCACTGTGCCCTTGTCTTGACACACACCAGTTAAGGGATACCCAGCATGGCTGCATGGGTTTTCAGTTCTAACTCAGCCCATGCTGAGGACTCCAGGTCATTTCCAAGCAAACAGTCTACTGGGATATTTGAGGAGACCACCACCTGTTTCAGGCCATTGACCCCTCCCCACTCTAAAGTTACCATAGCCATGGGATGTACTTTAGTCTGATTGTCAGCGTTGGTGACTGGATAAGTTTGTCCAGCCAGGTATTGGCCAGGGGAAACCAGTTTCTCTGTCACCATAGTGACACTGGCACCTGTATCCCTCAGGCCCTCTACACTTGTCCCATTAATTAAGAGCTGCTGCCTGTATTTTTGCATGTTAGGGGGCCAGGCAGCCAGTGTGGCTAAATCCACCCCACCCTCAGAGACTAATGTAGCTTCAGTGTGACACCTGATTTGCTCTGGGCACACTGTTGATCCCACTTGGAGACTGGCCATTCCAGTTTTAGCTGGAGTGGAGTTAGAAGTGGTATCTTTCTTGGGACAGGCCTTGTCTCCAGTTTGGTGTCCAGACTGACTACAGCTACGACACCAGGCCTTTTTGGGATCAAAGTTTTTACCCTTGTACCCAGAATTGTTTTGTGAAGAGGCTCTGGGCCCACCCTCCTGTGCAGGTTTCTGGGGGCCTGTAGAAGACTCTTTACTATTTTTGTTTTTGGCTGTCTCACCACCTTTCCCCTGGGGAGGTTTTGTGACCCCTTTCTTTTGGTCACCCCCTGTGGAGGTTTTGGACACCCTAGTCTTGACCCAATGGTCCGCCTTCTTTCCCAATTCTTGGGGAGAAATTGGTCCTAGGTCTACCATATGCTGATGCAGTTTATCATTGAAACAATTACTTAATAGGTGTTCTTTCACAAATAAATTGTACAGCCCATCATAATTACTTACACCACTGCCTTGAATCCAACCATCTAGTGTTTTTACTGAGTAGTCTACAAAGTCAACCCAGGTCTGGTTCGAGGATTTTTGAGCCCCCCTGAATCTAATCCTATACTCCTCAGTGGAGAATCCAAAGCCCTCAATCAGGGTACCCTTCATGAGGTCATAAGATTCTGCATCTTTTCCAGAGAGTGTGAGGAGTCTATCCCTACACTTTCCTGTGAACATTTCCCAAAGGAGAGCACCCCAATGAGATTTGTTCACTTTTCTGGTTACACAAGCCCTCTCAAAAGCTGTGAACCATTTGGTGATGTCATCACCATCTTCATATTTAGTTACAATCCCTTTAGGGATTTTCAACATGTCAGGAGAATCTCTGACCCTATTTATGTTGCTGCCACCATTGATGGATCCTAGGCCCATCTCTTGTCTTTCCCTTTCTATGGCTAGGATCTGTCTTTCCAAAGCCAATCTTTTGGCCATCCTGGCTAACTGGATGTCCTCTTCACTGGAGTTATCCTCAGTGATTTCAGAGAGGTTGGTCCCTCCTGTGAGGGAACCAGCATCTTGGACTATGATTTGTGGAGTCAGGGCTTGAGAGGCCCTGTCTTCCCTAGATAGGACTGGTAGGGGGGAATCACCCTCCAAGTCACTATCATCATCCTCTGAGTTGCCATCCTCAGAGGGGTTGGCCTTTTCAAACTCTGCCAACAGCTCCTGGAGCTGTAGTTTGGAAGGTCTGGGGCCCATTACTATTTTCTTTATTTTACAGAGTGACCTTAGCTCCCTCATCTTAAGATGGAGGTAAGGTGTGGTGTCGAGTTCCACCACATTCATCTCTGCACTAGACATTATGCTTCTAAAAGTTGGAATACTTTTTAAGTATCTAAAACTAGTTCTAGAATCTAATTCAGACTTTTACCAAACTTTTAAACTCTAAACGAAATGCTAAACAGGATCTAACACAAGGCCCTTGCAGGTCTTTTAAGAATTTAGAAAAATTTCAAATTGCAAAAAATCAAGTTCTAATGACAATTTTTGGAATTTGTCGTGTGATCAGGTATTGGCTGTGTAGTCCAGCAAATGCAAAGTCTTGTACTCCACCCCTGATCCACCAATGTAGGAAGTTGGCTCTGTATGTGCTATTTCAAAGTAAGGAATAGCATGCACAGAGTCCAAGGGTTCCCCTTAGAGGTAAAATAGTGGTAAAAAGAGATAATACTAATGCTCTATTTTGTGGTAGTGTGGTCGAGCAGTAGGCTTATCCAAGGAGTAGTGTTAAGCATTTGTTGTACATACACATAGACAATAAATGAGGTACACACACTCAGAGACAAATCCAGCCAATAGGTTTTGTTATAGGAAAATATATTTTCTTAGTTTATTTTAAGAACCACAGGTTCAAATTTTACATGTAATAGCTCTTTTGAAAGGTATTGCAGGTAAGTACTCTAGGAACTTTGAATCATTACTTTAGCATGTATACTTTTTACATAAAACACAATAAGCTGTTTTAAAAGTGGACACAGTGCAATTTTCACAGTTCCTGGGGGAGGTAAGTTATTGTTAGTTTTCACAGGTAAGTAAGTCACTTACAGCTTTGAGTTTTTGGTCCAAGGTAGCCCACCGTTGGGGGTTCAGAGCAACCCCAAAGTTATCACACCAGCAGCTCAGGGCCGGTCAGGTGCAAAGGTCAAAGAGGTGCCCAAAACACATAGGCTATAATGGAGAGAAGGGGGTGCCCTGGTTCCAGTCTGCCAGCAGGTAAGTACCCGCGTCTTCGGAGGGCAGACCAGGGGGGTTTTGTAGGGCACCGAGGGGGACACAAAGTAGCACAGAAAGTACACCCTCAGCAGCGCGGGGGCGGCCGGGTGCAGTGTGCAAACATGCGTCGGGTTTCCTTCAGGTTTCAATGGGAGACCAAGGGGTCTCTTCAGCGATGCAGGCAGGCAAGGGGGGGGCTCCTCGGGGTAGCCACCACCTGGGCAAGGGAGAGGGCCTCCTGGGGGTCACTCCTGCACAGAAGTTCCGTTTCTTTAGGGGCTGGGGGCTGCGGGTGCAGGGTCTTTTCCAGCCGTCGGGAAATGGAGTTCGGACAGTCGCGGTCAGGGGGAGCCTGGGGATTCCCTCTGCAGGCGTCGCTGTGGGGGCTCAAGGGGGACAACTTTGGTTACTCACAGTCGTAGAGCCGCCGGAGGGTCCTCCCTGAGTTGGTTGTTCTCCACCAGTCGAGTCGGGGTCGCCGGGTGCAGTGTTGCAAGTCTCACGCTTCTTGCAGGGAGTTGCAGGGGTCTTTAAATCTGCTCCTTGTAACAAAGTTGCAGTTCTTTTGGAGCAGTGCCGCTGTCCTCGGGAGTTTCTTGTCTTTTTCGAAGCAGGGCAGTCCTCAGAGGATTCAGAGGTCGCTGGTCCCTTGGAAAGCGTCGCTGGAGCAGGTTTCTTTGGAAGGCAGGAGACAGGCCGTTAAGTCTGGGGCCAAGGCAGTTGGTGTCTTCTGTTCTTCCTCTGCAGGGGTTTGTCAGCTCGGCAGTCCTTCTTCTTGTAGTTGCAGGAATCTAAATTCTTAGGTTGAGGGGAGCCCTTAAATACTAAATTTAAGGGCGTGTTTAGGTCTGGGGGGTTAGTAGCCAATGGTTACTAGCCCTCAGGGTGGGTACACCCTCTTTGTGCCTCCTCCCAAGGGGAGGGGGTCACATTCCTATCCCTATTGGGGGAATCCTCCTTCTACAAGATGGAGGATTTCTAAAAGTCAGAGTCACCTCAGCTCAGGACACCTTAGGGGCTGTCCTGACTGGCCAGTGACTCCTCCTTGTTATTCTCATTATTTTCTCCGGCCTTGCCACCAAAAGTGGGGGCCGTGGCTGGAGGGGGCGGGCAACTCCACTAGCTGGAGTGTCCTGCGGTGCTGGCACAAAGGGGTGAGCCTTTGAGGCTCACCGCCAGGTGTGACAGCTCCTGCCTGGGGGAGGTGTTAGCATCTCCACCCAGTGCAGGCTTTGTTACTGGCCTCAGAGTGACAAAGGCACTCTCCCCATGGGGCCAGCAACATGTCTCGGTTGTGGCAGGCTGCTGGAACTAGTCAGCCTACACAGATAGTCGGTTAAGGTTTCAGGGGGCACCTCTAAGGTGCCCTCTGGGGTGTATTTATTGTGCTGAGAAGTTTGATACCAAACTTCCCAGTTTTCAGTGTAGCCATGATGGTGCTGTGGAGTTCGTGTAAAACAGACTCCCAGACCATATACTCTTATGGCTACCCTGCACTTAGAATGTCTAAGGTATTGCTTAGACACTGTAGGGGCACAGTGCTCATGCACTGGTGCCCTCACCTAGGGTATAGTGCACCCTGCCTTAGGGCTGTAAGGCCTACTAGAGGGGTGACTTATCTATACCTGCATAGGCAGTGAGAGGCTGGCATGGCACCCTGAGGGGAGTGCCATGTCGACTTACTCGTTTTGTTCTCACCAGCACACACAGGCTGGCAAGCAGTGTGTCGGTGCTGAGTGAGGGGTCTCCAGGGTGGCATAAGACATGTTGCAGCCCTTAGAGACCTTCCTTGGCATCAGGGCCCTTGGTACCAGGGGTACCACTTACAAGGGACTTATCTGGATGCCAGGGTGTGCCAATTGTGGAATCAAAAGTACAGGTTAGGGAAAGAACACTGGTGCTGGGGCCTGGTTAGCAGGCCTCAGCACACTTTCAATTCAAACATAGCATCAGCAAAGGCAAAAAGTCAGGGGGTAACCATGCCAAGGAGGCATTTCCTTACAATACTCATAGCACCAACATGGGTACGTCAGTCGTGGTACACAACATTACTAGATCTATCTGTAGTACCACACTCCAAACTCCCATGCAGAGCAGATCTGTTGACACAAAACAGAGGGCAAATCAGACATCCAAATCCCAAAGCTCTCAACCTAGCAATTTGGCTCCTGAGGTCATAGAGTTTGGATATTTACAACTCCCAACAAAATGTTCGGAAGTTATTAAACAAGCAAGAAAACCCACTACTAGACAGTGCTATGCTAACAAATGGAAAAGCTTTGTATATTACTGTCAATCTAAAAATATAGACCCTCTTACAGCATCAATACAAGATATTGTATGCTATTTACTTCATTTACCAAAATCAAATTAAGCATTGTCTTCAATAAAAATACATCTTACTGCAATTTCTGCATATTTACAAAATATACAACATAGATCTTTATTTGGAGTTCCTGTCATCAAAGCTTTCATGGAAGGCTTAAAACTAATCATTCCACACAGAACACTACCATTTCCATCTTGAAATCTAAATATAGTGCTTACAAGACTTATGGGTCCACCATTTGAGCTAATGCACTTGCCTCAAATTAAATTTCTAACATAGAAAGTTGCCTTCCTAGTGGCAATTACTTTAAGAAGAGTAAGTGAAATCCAAGCCTTTACTCTTGAACCTTTCTTCCAAGTACAGAAACATAAAGTTGTACTAAGAACAAATCCAATGTTTCTACCAAAAGTTGTATCACCATTTCAGATTAATCAAACAGTGGAACTGCCTGTCTTCTTTCCACAGCCAGATTCTGTGGCAGAAAGAGCTCTACATACATTGGACATCAAAAGAGCTTTAATGTACTATATAGACAGAACTAAACCATTTAGAAAGACTAACCAACTCTTTGTAGCTTCCCAACAACCACAGACAGGCAATCCTATATCAAAACAAGATTTAGCAAGATGGATTGTAAGGTGCATCCAAACATGCTATATCAAAGCAAAAAGACAGCTTTGAATTACTCCCAAAGCACATTCTACGCAAAAGAAAGGTGCAACAATGGCTTTTTTAGGGAGTATACCAATGGCTGAAATATGTAAGGCAGCTACATGGTCAACACCACAT
The DNA here is from genome assembly GCF_031143425.1 of Pleurodeles waltl. Classification (NCBI taxonomy): domain Eukaryota; kingdom Metazoa; phylum Chordata; class Amphibia; order Caudata; family Salamandridae; genus Pleurodeles; species Pleurodeles waltl. The sequence continues at coordinate 56,914,011 of NC_090438.1, forward strand.
ACATTCACTAAACACTAATGTGTAGACATATTATCACAACAAGCCACAGTAGGTCAAGCAACATTATTTCAAACAACTTCAACTCCTACAGGCTAGCCACCGCTATTTTTTGGGAGGACAAACTGCATTGTAGTCTATGCACAGCATGTGTATCTGCAGCTACACGTCATCGAACGGAAAACGTCACTTACCCAGTGTATATCTGTTCGTGGCATGTTCTGCTGCGGATTCACATGCACCCTCCCTCCTCCCCGGAAGCCTGTAGTTGTTTAAGTTAACACATTTGTATATACATTTACACTTGCATGGGCATCTCTTACTTTATACCTATATATACTCTATCACTCCTTCCTTTACCCTGTGCGGGAAAACAATCTGACAGTGGAGTCGATGCCCATGCGCGGTGGAGCCGGGGAGGAGGAGTCGCTCGGTCCCGTGGCTCGGGGGGACTTCTTCGGGGAGGGGCAACTTGTGGCACTCCGAGCCCAACACTGGATGTCGGAATTCATATGCGCGGCATGTGAGTCTGTAGCAGAACATGCCACAAACAGATGTACACTGGTAAGTGTAGCTGCAGATACACATGCTGTGCACTGTTCCTGCCATCTGGTGTTGGGCTCGGAGTGTTGCAGGTTGTTTTTCTTCAGGGAGGTCTTTTCGAGTCGCGGGGCCGGGTGGCTCCTCCCTTTCGGCTCCATTGCGCATGGGTGTCGACTCCATTTTGGATAGTTTTCTTTCCGCCATCGGGTTCAGACGTGTTCCTCTTCGCTCCGTAATTCGAATCGGGAAAACTTAAAAAAACATCGAAATCCGTTGGTATTGTTTGCGTTCGGGACTGGTTTAGTATAGATACATCGGCACCGACGACACAACCGCTTCGTCGGGGCTTCTGCACTCAACCGAGGCCTGGTTGGCCTGACCACACCCGTCGTCGAAGACTCATTGACCGGACCCCCTTCTGTTTCTGTCCGACGTGTCACGCCAAGTATCCTTATACAGACCAGCATCGGGTCTGTAATCTGTGTTTGTCGCCAGAACACAGAGAGGATACTTGTGAGGCCTGCAAAGCTTTTCGATCCAAGAAGACCTTAAGAGATTGACGTCGAGGAGGAAGAAATGACAATTTTGATCCAAGGTTCGAATCTGATGACTCCGATGGAGACCGGCCACCGACGGCGGCACAAAAAGTGAGTACACCTGCCCCGACCCAGCCCCAAAGTCAAGTAAAGAAACAGAAGGCCTTGGGGACACCACTGCCGGAAGGCCATGGCGCACCTCACAAGAAAAGCGGTGACCAAATACCATCTTCGGCACCGAAAAAGGCCAAGATAGTGCCGAAGTCTTCCGATTGGGGTCGAGAAACCGGCACCGAAAAGAGTCGACATCGTTTGGTCGAATCAAACAAGCCTCGAAAGAGCCTCTCGGAGCCAAGACCGACCGTATCCATGGGGGTTTCGGTACCGAAAAAAACGGCTTCGGAGCCGAAAAAGACTTCCTATACGGAAGAACATGGGCTCTATCAACAACTCAAGGAGAGACACAGGTTTGAGCAGGAACTGGATTTGGAAGAGCTTGACCAGACTCAACCAAGGCTACAAATCCAAAAGGACACAGGGAAAATTCAAACCATCCCTCCGCTCAAGTTTAAAAGAAAATTGGCTTTTTATGAGACTGAAACTGAGCAACCAAAAGCCAAAGTGGTTAGTGAAAGGTCACCACTCCCACATTTTTCACCACATACGTCCCCAACTCACTCACCACAACGGACAAGGTCACCAGTTGGCACACCAATGGCACAGTCACCCACACATACTGGGATGACGCAGGATGATGCAGACCCCTGGGATCTATACGACCCACCAGTTTCAGACAACAGTCCTGCGTGTTATCCTTCAAAGCCTTCACCTCCAGGGGATAGCACATCTTACACACACGTACTGGCCTGATCAGCGACATTTCATAATGTCACTATGCACTTAGAACCAGTGGAGGATGACTTATTTTTTAACACACTGGCATCCACGCATGCTTTGTATCAAAGCCTGCCAATGTTACCGGGCATGCTTAAGCATGAACAACAGGTCTTTCAGGAACCGGTGAAAGGAAGGGCCATTACACCAAGGGTCGAGAAAAAATACAAACCTCCCCCGTTAGACCCTGTGTTTATTACACAACAGCTCCCTCCGGAATCAGTTGTAGTGGGGGCTGCAAGAAAGCGGGCAAATTCTCAATCGTCAGGGGATGCGCCACCCCCTGATAAAGAAAGCCCTAAGTGTTGATGCAGCGGGAAAAAGAGTGGCATCGCAAGTGGCCAACCAGTGGCGTATCACCAATTCACAAGCCCTTCTTGCCTGTTACGACAGAGCACATTGGGACGAGATGCAGGCTATTATCCAACATTTACCAAAGGAACATCAGAAGCGTGCTCAACAGGTGGTGGAGGAGGGACAGGCCATCTCCAACAACCAGATCGGCTCTGCACTGGACTCTGCTGATACAGCAGCACGCACTGTGAATACAGCAGTTACCATCAGGAGGCATGCATGGCTACGAAGTTCTGGTTTTAAGCCAGAAATACAGCAGGCGGTATTAAATATGCCGTTCAACCAACACCAACTATTTGGGCCGGAGGTGGACACCGCAATAGAGAAAATGAAGGACACAGACACGGCCAAAGCCATGGGCGCGCTCTATTCTTCCCAGTATAGGGGAACATTTAGGAAGCCACAGTTTAGGGGAGGGTTTAGACACCAACCCTCAGAGCCATCCACCTCCCAAACAAAACCCACTTACCATTCCCAGTACCAGAGAGGTTTTGTGGTTCCTACAGGGGACAGTACCCACGAGCAAGCAGCCTGCCAAGCAGACACCCAGTAACAAACAGTGACTTCAATGTCACACTCCCCCAACACACATCACCAGTGGAGGGGTAGATTAACAAAATACCACAACAGTTGGTCAGACATTACCACGGACACATGGGTTCTATCAGTTATCCAACATGGTTACTGCATAGAGTTCACACAAATCCCTCCAGATGTTCCCCCATGGATGCACAAACTGTCGACACAACATCTAGACCTACTAGAGTGATTATTGTAAAGCAAATATACTATTCCATGGCATTCTGACTCATTACATTGTAATTACTATGGGTCTCTACTCTGAACCTTAATTTGATGATCTGACTGCTGATGAAAGCTGGTCCTTACACGTCAGGAAACTTCAGCTGGGCCCATGGGCATTCTTTTGCAGTCCGTCCAGGGAACGTTTTCCTCCTGTTTGCAGAGGTGCCTTGAAGCCTAAAGGCCCTTAATGCGCATCAGGCCTTCGGAGTTGAGTTCTCCAGAGTCAAAAACCTCTCTAGTTTTCAGTTTTCCTTCAGGGCACTGGTTCTCGTGATTGGAATATTTTGCCATTGTAAAGCTTTTAAAGGTTTATTGTCAAAACCCACGTATCTGCACTCCTCAAAAACTTGTTTTCCATTAGTAAAAGCACAATAACTTAGCTTTCAGGGATCAGTCTCATAGCCTGACTTTGTAGACTGAGTACACCTAAAATATGTGAATGTCATTGTTTGGGGAGCAATTTTTTGACTAGAAAGAGGACTGTGGCTGACCCTGCTACATTACGAGTCTCTCTGTTGTCTAATAGTGTTTGTCTATGTATTGCTTTACTTCATTACTGGCTTGTAAATGCTAAGTAGTTTGCCTGAAAATAAAATATAACAATGTATTAATGTCATCCTCAAACCCTTATAAAGCCGTATTCACTGGCCACTTCATGTGCATGTCTCTTGCACAGCATTAGATTCCTCCCCCCCTGCAGTCTGATCTCAACCAATGAGGTGCTCCAGAATTATTAAAGCGCTACAGGTTGTTATACTGCCTCCCTCTGTACCAGTGACGCAACCACAGTGGACGCACCACTGTAAGATCCATTATCCTTTTGGCTCTGACTGTACAAGGTGCACCCCCAGAGGAAGAGGAAGAAGATGATGATGATGGCGGGAACAGGGATGATGATCTCCCCCACCCATTATGATGATGACAATTTTTACATGAATTTGCCAGATGCCAGTGGGGTTCAACATTCACCACTTGTACCACCAATGGAAGACAGTGCATACACAACATGAGTCACAAGGCTCATTAGTATAACACTCACTGGCTTGGTCCTCGACCCCATAAAACCTGCAATAAGCAAAATGACTAGGGTTTCTCCTATAACCTGGGCCATCTTAGGGGATTCTTTTGGTCTCTCTTACATTGGAAGGGTTTTTGAAACAATAGTAACTTAACCATTTCCTGCTCACATGTAACATCATTATCCTAGAAGTCAGCGATTCCTACCCTTTTCACTTCAGTGGACCCCTACAGACTCATTACTGAAATCTAGGTACCCCCACTATGTCATTATTGGAAGCTTGGGGACCCCTGCCCTAACTAGTCTCTATGATGTTAGGTTCAAAACAATGACCAAAAATACAAAAACAAGTATTCACCAAACAAATGCTCGCAAAGGGAAATATTTTGTTTTATTCAAAATCAAATACATACATTTTTCACATTTTCAATGTTTCTTCTTTATTTGAATATACTTTATTAATTTTAATGTATTAATTTCAATAATATTTAATCTTCTAAAACACTCACGGACCCCTGAGTAAGAATCGTGGACTGCAGGTTAAGAATCACTCTTATATGTTTTTTAGGAGCAGCCCCGTCTATTAACTTACAAAATAACTTCTCAGTATCTGGGACTCCTATAACTCACTTCGGCTTTTTACGCACTGTGGACCGCAATGTCTTCATCAATCAACTAGATATGTTTCAGAGTTGTAGAATGCAAGGCTAACGCAACCATCCTAAAAACACAAAATTCATAGTTTCATGCAGTCTTTCTGCTCAAATTCTTAAACTTTGATAAATGTGTTTCTCTTCATAAGAGTTGCTTACAAATCTAAGCATCCTGGGTTCATTTTGTTACTTCGACCAGAGGCAGCTCTCATGGACTTCCCAAGGTTGTGGGAGTTTGAGAAGAGGGTCACACTAATTTATGAATGATTTTTAAAGTGCCATTTGGATGTACATCGCCTATTATCATTGCCTGCTGGCACCACAGTTTGTCCTATATTTGCCATCTTTACCTAGTAAATACGCCACTGTAATTAAATCCTGGCAAGTCGAAGTCGGACTTTCACCCCTTCAGGGTGAATTTCCTTGCTAGTTTGTGGATACCCCCCCCCCTCCCCCCCATCTGCCCCCCTTTTTTTCACCCCTATTCTTAGTAAAAAGGCTACATATATCTTTCAGAGTGTGGTTTTAGAAGACTGTTTTTAATCTGTTTGTGTGATTTAAATTGTGCTTAAAAGCTGTCTGCCCTCCTGTATTTTTGCCTTAAAAAAGCCCGATTTTAGAGTATGCGCCCAGAACTATTGCAGTGTTTGTCTCTTAAACAATCTCCCCCTTACCTGGAAAGTAGACTCTGCTAGCTTGGAAGTGTGGATTCAGCCTGTCTGTATCCAAGGAGATACTGAATAGAGCAGCAGTAGCCTTCCCCCAGGCCACAGGGACTGGAGTTTAGTTAACTTGCTCCTTATATAGGTTCCTCGTGGTTGTTGCATATGCTGTTGTGATTGGTTTTTGGGAGATGGTGTTTCATTGGTTGCTAGCTCCAGGGATGCAGTTATGATTGGTGGATAGGGCTAGGATTTTGATTGGCTGTTGGTTCTAGGGCTGTGTTTGGTGGATAGGGCTGGGTCTTCCATTAGTTGGCTAAATCAGGGTTTAAAATAGGATTGGCTAGGGTTAGGACGAGCTTCTTATAGGCTGGTAGGGCTATAAAAGGCCAGGATTCAGGGCGTCTCAGCCCGGGCGTCAAGGCAAAGGGCGGAGAGGACAAGGGCAGCTGTCTGTTTGGGCCTGTTCGGGACAGGTAGGGACTAGGGCCAGAAATGCTGCCCAATTCATATTTCCCCTGGAATGGTTTCCACCCCAACACATCCCTCAACATGCAAACGCATTATCTGCAAAGATACCCAACTCATGAATCACAAACTGACCACAGACATATTGCATTGCCCCACCACCCAACACAATACCCTACATACAACACATATACACATACCCCCCATAACTACTACAGTCAAACACCTTCATTCTCACAGCAAACACTACTCTGTCCCCTCCCACTAACACTAACAGCCACCACCCACACAATACAAAACTACAACATACAATTCTCTCAGTTTCAGTCTCCCAGATACACACTCTCTGCTCATACTAACCAAAAACACGATCCGCTGTTCGCTCCACACAGACTGCCTGTCTTCATAACAATGCCCAAACCCTGCCTTGAAACACATCATCTACAAACACTCTTCCCCTCTCCTCACCAATTACACACAACCATACAATCCCCACATTTCACTCCACCACACATATTACCCCTTCCGGTCATCTCAACTAATTCTTATTTCCCTGACACACACCCATCACCTCTTACACACCTCATACATTCATCTCCAAAACACATCAACACCCCATCTAACACTCAAATTCCACTTAGCAGCACTAACTCACATACAAATCCCTCACCAAAAACAACTACACCAATAGCCCCTCTCATTCTTCCACAAAAACAATACCGACCATAAACATCAGCACATCAAAGCAACACAAACTTACATTACACTCATCATCATACCCACTCCCACCCCCAGGACTACACAAAGTATACAAATTCCATCCTGTCTCCACCCCTACCCCCCCACTCTTCACAAACACCTACCACAAGCACCCCATCCCAGCAACCTTCATTCACTCACCTCTCCTCCATTGCACAATTTAGGGCCTTAAATCATTATCCACATGCTCCTCCACCACCCCTAACCCATACTCCATCCACACTAAACAAACGCAAACAAAATAAAAAACATGCCACTCATAGCAACCTTGCATCCCCTTGTTTGTTACATAATAAAACTACCCTCCAAAAAACACTACACTCCTCATGGCTCTCTCAGCCACCAAGTTTACCACCCACACACACAGACCCAACAAAATGCCTCCTTAACCTGCTGGAAGAGGAACACTATGTTGAAAAGCAAGACTATTGTGAGCCTCAAACAGTTATCACAACTAGCAACACTCCTGCTTCAAGCTCACATTATACTACTTACCCTTCTACTAAACAAAACAACACTACCACTAACACACCCTATCTAAACTGCCAGCTCATAAATGCTCGATCACTCTCAAAAAATAAGCACCACATCTACGACCTGCTCACAGACACACAACCTGACTTACTATTCATTACGGAATCCTGGTTGGGAGATGACATGGCCCCAGTGTTGCACGAAGCCCTTCCTCCGGGCTATCAAACCATCACACAAAACCGTATAGGCAAGAGAGGAGGTGGACTAGCTATTATATTCAAACAGGCAATAAACCTCAGTAAAACAGACAACATCTCCATACAAGGTTGTGAAGCCCTCCTTACCAGATGCCACCCTACTCCAACTTCCTCCTCCTTTACAGACCTCCACCTAACAACTCCACTTTCCCTGATGCTTTTCTTGACACAGTCTCAAACCTTATTACACTATACTCCAATCTATGCATTCTTGGGGATCTAAACATTTGGTTTGACAAACCCAATATGCCCCATCCAAAAGCTATCACCACTGGCCTACTCACATTGAACCTACATCAGATTGTACACAATCCCACACACATCGCTGGTCACATCCTAGATGTCATTTTTGCTAAGCCTGAACTCGTTACTATTCATAGCATCACACCAACCACCTGGTCAGACCACCATCTGATAACTTTCCGACAGACAACTCCACAAATCAACACACCCCACAACCACTTACATACATACACCTATCAGCCATGGAGCAAACTCAATTTGGATCACTTAGAAACACAACTAACAGCAAACACAGATCGAGATACAATCTATTCTGTACCAAAACTTTATGAGTGGCTACAGGAAGCTTTTGATGTCCTAATACCACTCAGAAAAACTAAACATGACAAAAGAAAACCAACACCTTGGAGAAACACAGAACTTAAAAAGATAAAGCAACAAATCAGAAAGTTGCAGTGGACCTGGCTCAAAACAAACAACAGTCAAGACAAACTGCAGCTACACAAACTTAACAGGATATACAAATCATCAATCAAAAAAGCTAAAAAAAGATACTACTCAGACCGAATTCTAAATGCTCAATCTACAACCAAGGAATTTTATAAAATTCTCAATGAATTTCGAAAACCCACATGCATGGAAGGAAGTCATCCCACCACTCAAGATTTCACAAACAAATTGGCAACTCACTACACAACCAAGGCAGACACATTGGACTCCTATTTAAAACAGAAGAAAACCATCAGCACCAACCCCTTTACTAAAATACCCTTTAAGAATAAACCATCCCAACCTCTACAGTCTTTCAAACAAATATCCCAGGATGAATTTATGGATTTGGTCAAAGCAAGCAGACCTTCTGGTTGCCCTTCTGACCCTTGCCCACCACAAATCTTCAAGAACATCCTGCTATCTACTTCTGCTGCCACACCTGTAAGAAGAATCATCAACAACTCTTTAACTTCAGGAACTTTTCCTACAGACCTGAAAAAGGCATACATTATTAAAGAAAACAAACCTAGACCCGCAAGACCCCTACAACTACAGACCTATCACAAATGGACCTTTCCTGGGCAAATTGATAGAAAGAGCAGCATTCGCCCAGATGTCACAATTCATTGAAGACAATTCTATACTTTCAGACTTCCAAACTGGATTCCGCCCAGGAAGAAGCACTGAATCGGCACTCATGGCAATCTGGGACGATCTTAAAAACACAGTCGACCGAAATGGAGTTGCTGCACTACTTCTCTTGGACCTCTCAGCTGCCTTTGATACGGTGACCATGACACCCTAACTCAAAGACTCCACAAAGTCGGCATACAAGGGATTGCTCTCGACTGGATTACTTCCTATCTCCAAAAAAGATCTAATATCATCCACTCGCCCCCCTTCTCATCCGAACCCTACCTCACAAAAGCAGGGGTCCCCCAAGGATCAATCATCTCACCTTTGCTTTTCAACACCTACATGATATCTTTACCAGAACTGATCAATGATTTCCATCTCACATGCTACAACTATGCAGATGACACACAAATACTACTTCAATTAGAAGACCCCAAAAACATTGAAAACTCACAAATCTTCAGTTGCCTCAGAGCCGTTGATCAGTGGATGACCTGGAGCCATCTCAAACGAAATACCTCCAAAACAGAAATACTCATATGTGGTGACTGGAAACATTATGACCCTCTGTGCGTCTGGCCTGACGATCTCGGACCACCTCCTCAATTATCCAAGGAAGTTAAAAACCTAGGAATCACCATGGTTCCTAGTTAACTATGAATGCCCAAGTAGACAAATTAGCACGCACAAGCTTCATCACCTTAAAGACTTTACGACACATCTTCCCCCACCTCGGATTTCCACACAAGGTGCAAGCTACTATCTCACTTGTATTATCCAAACTGGATTATGCCAATAGCCTCTACCATGGATCATCTCTATCTGTTATGAAAAAACTACAACGTATCCAGAATTCCGCAGCCAGGCTACTACTACATATAAAGCCGCAAGCCCACATCTCCCCTGCCTTGAGAGCACTACACTGGTTACCCGTTGCCAGAAGATGCACTTTCAAGCTGCTTTGTATCACCCACAAAGCTATACATGGAACAGGAACCCTTTTTATCAGAAAGAAAATTACCAAATACATCCAACAAAGAACCCTCCGCTCAAGACTGGCACCCCGCCTTAGAACACCACCATACAAGAAAAAGACTATAGGTGGTACATCCTTCTCCGTCCAAGCAGCCAAACTATGGAATTCATTACCCCCAACTATAAGAGCTACAGATAACTTTCTTGTTTTCAAAAAACTACGCAAGAGTTGGCTCTTTCCTTCATAACCACCTTTTTCAAACAACTATGAACTGCATATGCCTATGTGGATAAATATTTTTTGAGATTATATGTATATTTCTATTTATTTATAGTTTCTTTGGAAAATATGTATTGCTACTGTCATAACAATAAAATACACACACACTCTTTTAAACCTGTCTGACTAAGTATTTTTTACCCATGATTCTAATTATGTATTGTATGTGAATATGTGTGTGTATTCATGTGTGTGTGTATAAATATATACATATATATATATGTGTATGTATGTGTATATGTTGTTTCTGTGCTTGGCATGTTTGTGGATCATTGCATGGCTCCTGGTTTTTGGGTTGTTATACTAGATATCTATGATTTTCTGCTCTCATTTTTCATCACTCTTATGTCATGTCTCTATCAATCCATCCTCCATTCTCACTCTGACTCATCCCAAATCCCTTCGACCACTTTCATCTCCTAAATATCTCTGCCTAAGCTCTTCCCTCCACCTCCACATCTAACTCACCAAACCTCACTCTACCTCTGTGACCTCCCACACAACCATACTAAATTCTCCTGCATTCATCTCACCCTGCTACTATGCTCTCCCTAACCCTTCCACATACTCTTCCCCCCTCCGCCCCCCTTTATTCATCCCAAGCCTTTGGATTGAGTAAATGAAGGATATACTCCCAATTAACACTTCTGGATTTCTTTCCTCCTCCACCCCTCCATTACTCCAGTCAATCTAACTAACAAACTCTCATATCCGTGGCTCAAATTAACTCATAATAATACTAAAACTGTACTCATTATTAAATGATACTAATCCATCACTAATTCTTGTTGGGTTCCGGAGTAGCGTGCTACTCATCGAAAAGCGCTTCGACGCCTCGTCAGGGGTAGTAAGCGCTATATAAATACGATTACAATACAATACAATACAATACACACGCTACACCACACCACACATACACACACGCTACACCACATATATATATACACACACCACAAACACACACATACACACACACTCTACACCACATATACACACACACACATGCACACACACACACGCTACACCACATATACACACACACACCACAAACACACACATACACACACACACTCTACACCACATATACACACACACCACAAACACATACATACACACACACACTAAACCACACACACACACGCTGCACCACATATACACACACACCACAAACACACACATACACACACGCTAAACCACACACACATGCTACACCACATGTACACACCCACCACAAACACACACATACACACACGCTAAACCACACACACATGCTACACCACATGTACACACCCACCACAAACACATACACCACAAACACACACACCACAAACACACATATACACATACACATACACACACACGCTACACCACATATACACACACCACACACACACACGCTACAACACATATACACACACACACCACAAACACACACATACACACACATGCTACACCACATATACACACACACCACAAACACAAACACACATACACACACACATGCTACACCACACACACATACACACACATGCTACACCACATATACACACACCACAAACACACACACACACACACACACACACACTACACCACATACGCACACACCACACACACACACACATACACACACAACGCAAACATGCACACTCTACACTACACACACACAAACCAGTCAATCAAGGATTTATAAAGTGCAGCAAATCACCTGTCAGCGTCTCAAGGCGCTGAAAAAGCAAGGAGAAGACAGGAGCAGCGGTGCTGCAGCTCGGGGAGAGCCTGGCCTCTGGGCACACAAGAAACAGGGAATGCAAGGGGAAGGCACTCAAACAAAGGGAGAAAAGCAAGGAGAAAGCAGTGAAAACGAGGGAAAAGCAAAGAGAAGGCCATCAAAAAAACAGAAGAAAAACAAGGAGGGGACAGGAGCAGCAGCAGGGGAGAGCTGGGCCCAAACGCTCGTATTCCATTTTTAAAGCGCCAACGTTGGGCGAGGTGCGATTCTGCGGCTTCTGGTCAGAGAGTTCAATGATATTTAGGACGCGTTACTGGAATAATGACAACCACACCACCAGGCATCCGCTTCAAATAATTGTTTTCAAAATATGAAAACTCCCCAAAAAGGCATTTCTGTGAATAATGTCTGTCTGGTGTGATTCACCGCTTGCTTGTTTCCACAGCAGCTCGCGGCCAGGCTCGCACCTGCTTGGCACCTGGTCCCGGCCGGGCTCGGCAGCAGCTACTGCACCGTGTGCTCTTGGGCAGCGCGACTGAAAGAGGATACAAGGTAAAGCCTGTGCGACCAAGAGAGATGGGAGTAATCGTCGTTTAATGGCTTCCAGGATCTTCCCTGCTTCATCTGCTGCCAGAGGCCGCCGGAGAGGAACTCCGGGCCTTTCCTGGACGATAGGACGCGGTTCCAGACACTTGGAATTCTTGCTGCCTGTCCTCAATGCGGGAATGTGCAATAAGCCTCTTCCTTTCCCCGAACTCCTATCCTGCAGGTAGAATCTGTTAGAGGCAAACACATCACTCAGACTTTTAACATCGGACAGTTATTTACAGCCTCAATTACATGGCGAGTTAAAGATTGAGGACGCGCATCTCCCCCAGTGTGAGAACACCGCGTGCAGTTATGATGCTCTCCGCAGCGTCAACACCACAAGTAATTTTATCCTGATCCATTTCAGCAGCTTTCGGTAGGATGTCAGGAAACCTCCGACACCTGCGGTAATAGGTGCGGTAAGTAAGTCTTCCGAGGTGCAATTCCCCATTTTCCCTTGGAAAAAGTGTAATCACGGGTATCTGCAGACATTCGCTTCCTGTGGGGAACCTCCTTGTGTTGAGTCCTGCACGCAAGCTTCGGGCACCAGGGGTAGGTCTTGGACCAGATGCGCAAAACCATTTTGCATTTCTAGACTCTTGAGAGTAGTAAAATCAGTGTTTAAGACCCTAAAATGGTGTTTTGCTAGATCATATAATAAACAGTAAATACTTTGCGAATCACACAATAGGTTTAATAACTCATTCCAATTCGCAAATACGAAGGGGCGTCAAATTAGTGTCCCCTCCTATTTGCAATGAGAAGCCTCAATGGTTTGCACCTGAATTGCTGTTGCAAACCATTGGAAGGTACCAACGCCTCAACTGAAGTGGTGGAAACATCCTCGAAGAGAAGCAGTGGTCTTGGAAATCTTCCCCATTGGAAATCATGTCAGCTTGCATTGCGGGAGCATTTGCGAATGTAAACACAGGGATGGCGATCTGCTGTTGCCTGTAGGCCACCATGTCTGCGTTTTTAGCCCATCACAGTGAGTCACAAATAGTGAACTGCCTAATTAATATTCATTAGGTGGATCATTCTGCAAACCCCAGTGACTGGAGTTTTTACAAGACGGTCTATTAGTGAGTAGGTTGCATTGCAAAACTGAAGTCTGGTTTAAAACATCAGTGCACAATTTGCAACCACTTTTAGCAACCAGTCTGTTCATACATCTGGCCGCTCCTGCAGTGCACAGATCTAAGTTTTATTCTACCAGTGCATGCATGACCCCATGTGCATGTATGCATCAATGCCGGCCCGTGATCCCTCACATCAGAGCGGTGTGCCACATACATAAACTCAATATCCCTCCATAACAACAGAAAGAAACCTTCAAACAGACGCGACAGAGTACTAATGGTGGGCCATAGTTCTGTGTAGTTAATGGCTTTGTCCCTCTGCAAGTCCTGATGGTGTTGGTGTAGGTTGTACCAGACTTGACCACTGTGCACTGGTCGCGTAATTTCCCCATCCTGGATTAGTTGCTTCCGAATGATCTTCAGGGAGGTTCATCTCCTTGGATGGGTCTGCAGTGAGCACCACGCTCCCCTCAATGTGTTATCTTGCATTCTCCTTGGTAACGAGTGGGATGTCTTGATCGTTCTTGCACAGGGACACATTTCTGCGACTCACTCACGCCCAAACACAGCAGTGCTCAGAGTTCCTTCTGCAGTGACCACTATCCATGGTTGACACTTGATTTCCGTGCTGAATTCTACCCCTCCTGTCCCAGTGATGATGGGCTGTCATAGGCATATTCAGCTTTGGTTGGACTTCTAGCTCCACCTCTCACCTTCCCCTAACCTCATCCGCAAACTGATGGTTCCAGTTGAGGTCCACTCAATCTTGTCTTCAGGTTGCTTGTGTCAGATGGTGATAACCATTGGCGACACGCAGGGGATTGGTCCTTCTACTATTTAAAGTATACTTCAGCTGCTTCCAGGGTTCGTAGTTCATCTTCAGCATCTAGCTTGAAATGGAAAAGAACTCTTCCATACTTCAGCGCCACTGGTCCCACCTCAGGTCAAAGTGGCATGGGAAGGCAATGCTCATTGACTCATGGATCTGTTCGTAAAGGGGTTGAGTCCTTAAATATGTCCTTCAATTCCAAGGAGCGCAGACTGAGGGCCATATTTATGACTCGGTTTGCATCGCTCTTGCACCACACAACGTGGTACGAGAGTGACGCAAACCTTAAGTGAGGCCTATGAAGCCACGCAAAGCCACCTTGCATGGCCTTGAGCAACTTTATAAATCTTGAGTAATGCAATGCGAATCGCTGCAATACATTAGTCTTCACCAGGGAGGTGTTCCTTTGAGTGTTGTGTGGGTGTTCCCACGCAACATCCATGGATTTTTACGCATTCACAGATATACAAAAACTTGTAAACATGGGAATGCGCCAAAAAGATACACCTCCCCAGGAGAGGCGTAATGAGGAGAAATATGTTTATTTCTCGTTGTTTTGTTTCTCTTTCTATGTGTGCTGCATTCTGCAGCGCACACAGAAAGAGGAGAAAGCCTCTCCGAATTGCTTTTGTGCAAGAAGGTGCCCCTTCCTGCACAAAAACAATCCTGCATGCAACGCAGACACCCTTGCACCATGGTGCAAAGGTGCCTGCATCAGCGCTAGGCTGCCTAAAGGGCACCAACGCAGGCAAAGGACAGGAATGTGCTGTATTCTTTTAAATACTGTGCATTCCTGCCCTTTCCAATGATGCAGGGCAGCATGGCAAGGTGACTTGCTGCACTCCCTGTGCCACAAAACTCAAGAATATGGGCCTGAGAGAGCACCGGGTTAGGTGGAGTGCCTTCACTGTGCTTCTGCTGGTTATTTCTGGCCTCAGTCACACAGAATTTCATATTTACTGATCTCTAACCATGGGGAATGCGCATGTCAATGGTTCCCACCAATGGCAGAAGTTTGCATGTATTGTCTGGTGTGTCATTTCACCAGCTTGAGTCAAGGTCACAGTTGTTGCAACTACTGTCAATCATAGAGCTCTGTTGCCTCAGACCGCCTCCCACTCCCGCCTATTTCAGGGTGCCCGGAACGCCTCCCAGTGGGCGTGAGCGTATTCTGCACCGCGTGCTGACATACAACCTTTTATGTCAAAGGTGGATTCTCTATGTGTAAACACTAGCACAAACTAGGAAAAGGTAAGCTGAGAAATCATAGTTCAGGTTTCTTTTTTCCAGTTGTCCTCTTTCCATAACGCAATATCATGTTTTTGTGTGTTATAAGAACAGAGTGTGCGGCATCTTCTGTTGATGTGGCCAGGGTCAGTTGGTTACCAAAATCAGCCCTAGCAAAACCTCGATATGAGCCCATGCCACAGTGTGCCGTGAGCCTAGTCCACCAGCCCGCTCTACTCCAGCAAGTCTGGGCAGATGTTCTTCCCCCAAAGACAATTTTAGAAATATTGGACTTAAGGGGTACAAAACACACCACCATTTTTCATGTTTATGACCAAGTGCTTTTAGAGCATGGACATGGCAGCCCATGCAGACCGCAAGCACCTCCCAACTTCCAGCCACCTGGGCATGTGACATTGTCTTGATGGCTAGCCTGGCCCTTGGGCAGTGCCCATCTGGGAAGACCCTGAGAGACAGGAGTGAAATCGGAGGGTGACAGTCGGAGGAATCTAGGCTTGAAAGGGAGAGACAAGAGTCTAACAGCGAAAGAAGATAATAAATCAGGAATGTGGCAGCAATAAAAGCAGATAAAAACGGAATGTGCCTTGGTGTATCACGAATGACCTTCTTGTCGGGACACATCTATGGGTTCAACTAGGCAGCCATTTAGAGCATGCCCAGGCGAGCTGCTCCCTTTCCTGAGTGTTACTTGTGATTGTCAGTTCTTAGCACTGACTGACATGCTCCTACACTTGAAACGGTGCCCAGACCAACAAGGTGCTATGGCGCCGTACTAATGGTAGAAGGCGCTATACAAACCATAGTATTATACCATAACTCCCAGACTAATGTGCAAACCTTCCTCCTGGAAAACAATCTGCACAGACTCCAAAAAGGACAAAACACTCCACCTGATTTGGACTGAGATTAAGAGGTGAATATAATAGGGTTTTGCATCGTGGGGGTGTCATTTTAAGGGCCCAGACCTGACGCAAAATTATTTTTGGCATTTACTAAGTTACGCAAAGCCACTTTGCGTGACTATGTGTGGTTTAGTAAATAGAAACTAACGGAAGGCAGCGCATAGCACTGCCTTGTCCCACCTTCACTGGGAGGGCATTCCACAGGTGGAGCATCTAACCATGGATTTTGGCGCATTCCAGTTTTACTAAAGCTAGGAAGCATAGGAATGTGTCAAAATGCTACGCCTTCTCCAGTGAAGAGAGAATATTTTTATTTGTCCTTGTTACTTACTCTTTCTGATGCCACTGAGTACAAGGTGCCTCTGCAGGCACTACGCAGTCGCAAGTGCGTCAAGGCAGGGAGAGAGATGAAGAGTGCCTTACCTTAGTAGCTATGGCTTTTTCATCTCTCATTCACTCACTGCATCACAGCAACTTCCCTTGCTGTACTGTTTTGCATGAATTCTCACTAAATCTAATCCTGAGGCTCTTGCAACTCCTGTACAGGGTGCGAAGCACCATTCTTCACTTTATTTTCTGTAGTATAAATGGTATCAAACCCTAGAGTGTGTTTGTTTACATCTTTACACACAGAGACAGAATTTCTCAATTCAGGGGCTTAAAATCTGGAAAAACGTCCACACCCACATAACCACCCCTTACCCTGCTCTGCTTTACCTTACCAGCTCATGGGAGTGATGTGCCTAGAGACACTTCAGCTGGTAGTGAAATCACTACAAATAATGCAAATGAAAGCATATATATATATAAACCAGACCACCCTCATCCTCTTTGGTTATGGTGAGAGCCACCTGTAGAGGGGAGTGAGACAGAAGTATATATTTTACCCAGTTTCAGACGCCCGCAGACCCATCTTTTTCAGTGCCACAAGGCTTGGGTGACCTCGTTGGTTGTGAGAGAGACAACCTGGCCTGTCACATGGTTGGAATAAGGGGCAGTAGACATACAACCCCCGGACCCTGATGTTCTAAGGCATGCTCCTGATCTGTCTACATAGAACCATGCCGATGGGCAGAGGAGGGGTGTGTGGGGATGGAAACATCACCAGCAGACAAGATTCAATAACTGTGCTCAATGCCAGTGGTTCCCAACCTGTGGTCCGGTACTCTTGGTAGTGGAGAAGTGTGGCACAATGGTTAGAGTGGCAGACCTTGAAGCAGAGATCTGGCTCAAGACCAGGGTTCAAGTCCCGCTTCGGCAGGTCTTTGGTTCAATTCCCTTGGACCAGATAATTCTCGCCTCGGTGCCTAATCTAATTAATGGGTCCCACTCTGCAACTCTGGGCAATAGCTTGCTTAATTGCCCCAACAGGGCTTGGATGCCTCGCTTCACCCTGGGGGTGCCCAGGAGTGGGCACCTCACAGAGAAAAGCCAGGAGGGGTTCCATAGTGGTATGAGTACAGCGCCTTGAGACCCTAACGGGTGAGTAGTGCGCTATACAAGTGCAACATTTACATTTTACATTTTGGGGATCCGCAAAGCCTCTTCAGGGGGTCCACGGCTACTTAGAAACTTAAATAATGTGAACAGATTACTAAAGTGCATATAAATAAAGTGGCTAAATGTACAATTGAACATTTTAAAACATACTGCAAATGTCAAAGAATTTGAAATTGGAGGCTAAAAATTAAATTAGTGTCTTCTGATAGAATTGTAGGAGCAGTGCGGGTGCATCACACAGAATACAGTATGGACGATGTGCGGCTTCAACTGAATTTAGAAACGCTCCAACCTTCCTATTAAAATATGTTTTTTTTATTTATTTTCATTTGTTGGCAAATTAAATAAAATGTGTTATCATTTGTGTATGTGTTTGATGAATGCTTGTTTCTGTATTTTTTGTGTATTGTTTTGAGGTTCAAATTAACAACAATGTTTAGGCCGGGGTCCCCGGCTTCCAGTAATGAGTCAGGTGGGGGGGTCCGCGGATTCCAATAATGATTCAGTGGGGGTCGCCGGGTTCCAGTAATGAAAAAGTGTGGGTCCATAGAAGTCAAAAGGTTGGGAACCACTGCTATATGTCACTACTTGTTAAATAGATGGCTGGTTCACCGGTGAAGGGCTGAAGCCAGAATCAAGGTGAAAGGGAATGTCAGTGGGAAATGCACCAGGAATGGAAATGATGTAGTGAATAATTTAGTGAATGACAGAGTTGGGTATAAACTAAGCAGAAGAAATGTCCTTCAGTCTGTACACTGTTTATACACTATAATGCAGCTAAGCTTCTGTTACTACCGGCTCATCAGGCTGTTATTCCTACATACATTTTAGTCTCTGAAAGAGTAAAGAGGTAGCCATTTTCCCAGGAAAGTTCAATAGAGCCAAGGATATTTGATTGTCTATCCAGGAGATTTAAAGGCATATATAATGGGCCCCTAAAAACTAGTAGTAGTCTAACTTCTGTAATTCAGTGTAGTGTTATAACGATGAATTGCCCAAAAATTCAGTGAGATTATGCAGAAGTATGCAAGAAGAGTAATTCTGCATTTAGTGCTATAGTCTTAGTGCAAAAATGTCCTCTCATATCCAAACTGGACTCAGGGATGCATTTTGCGTTACGAAATAGCGCTGAATGTAATATAACTGTTCGCGCTTGCTAAATGTGCTGAGGGGGTAGGATTTGGTCCCAACTTACTCTCGGCATTTAGAACTAGTTTCTAAGCGCAAAATGCACTCTTGTAATCAAAATGCACACAAGGATGCATTTTGCGCTAAGAAAATAGAGCTAAATGCAACAGAAGAAGAACAACAGCAAAGGTAGCCTCTCTGGTTCTTCAAATGTGCTCTCGCCATAGGATTTTTTCACCGAAACTGCTCTTAATTACAAGAGCAGGAGTCATTGTATTATTATTAGTAATTTCGCATCAAAGAGTAATGCAAATTACCAAAATTACTCAGATTAGTCTGGTGTAATTAAAAATGACGCTAGTCACCCTAACTACCGCCATGGTGTGCCGTATTTTAAATACGGCGCTACAATGGTGGCGTTAGGGGACGCAGGAAAAGTGGCGCTGCACTGTGTGCAGCACCACTTTTCATTAATCTGCCACTTAATCTCTACAGGTCCACTCAAAAGATGTAGAGTAAGTCTTGAAGAACCGCTGCATCTCAGGTCAGAGGTCGCGCACGCTCCCTTTTCACTGTACAGATATGTCCCTTGTCCAAGGTCACCCACCACTTCCTGTCCTTTAAGTGGAATGAGGTCATTGACATGCCTCAGCCTGGAAACCTTGCTGCTTCAGCCCTCCCAGGCACTTGGCCTTCACACTGCCCCACACATTCCTGTCCCCAGCCTAGACCCATTATGCACCATCCCATGTGACGTGGAATGTAGTGGGACGGGCCACCTGGGACTGCAGCTATTCATCATATCAGTACTTAGGCCTGCCATGTCAAGAGCCGTGAAACAATAATATCTCGGCGATAGCGGCCCTGTGATGAGAAGGGCACAGAAGCTTATTTTTAGAGAGGGGCCTCTCGCGGCTAGACACGCCCAGTGACCAATCACAGAGCCCAGAGGTACGCTGAAGCTATCCTGAGCCAAGCTAGAGATGTTTAGCACCAATCTCATAAGGTTTTGCACCTCCACAAATAAAAAATCAAATTCACTTTGCTTCATTTTTACTTCTTATGTAAAGGACAAACATGTTTTGAGCAAAAGACCAGACCATAAAAGAACATCCAAGTGACTCACTGTTTGATATATATTTCCTTTACTCATTAATTGGAAGATAATTAAGGCATTTGCTTTACTCATAAAAATGTAATTTGTAAATGTTTTCCTTCACCTTGTAGCTGAGGCAGGATTGCCCTGATTTTGGAGAAAATACATTTGTCAGTCGTCTCATATATTGATTATGGGATGTCCAGAATCTTGATTAGTATCTATCAAGGAAGTTTTTGAGTTAGCAGTCCACCTTCAATCTGGTACCCCTGGTTTGAGCTCTCTGAATTGATGCTCCCTGAATTGTGTGGAAAGCAGCACACATAGAAAGAGGAAAAGACGAGGAGAAATAAAGATATTTCTCCTCGTTACGCCTCACCTGGGGAGGCGTAGCATTTTGACGCATTCCCAGGTTGACTACTAATGAATGATTTGGGAATGTGTCAAAATCCATGGGTGGAAGTGTGGGAAAACCCATGCCCCTCCACCCATGGACCGCTTCTCTGGGGCAGAGTAACATAAGGCAGATATTTGCGCTGCCTTGCGGCACTCTAGATTTATCAAGCCACATAGAGCCAAGCAAGGTGGCCTTGCATGGCTTGATAAACCTCACTTAAGTTTTGCATCGGGAGGCACAAGGGTGATGCAAAACCTTGATAAATATGGGTCAACGGTTACTTTGTGCAGCTGCAGGAGCTTTCCCTCTGCCGGGTAGAGCAATGAGAAGACACTTGCCTGTTTTGGCTGCTACGCACTCCTGGTGTCAGAAGTCCCCACAGGGATGAAAGTTGGGCTGCTGGGCTCTGGGAAGGAGAGACTTTGGAAATTCCCTGAGAGGGGGAAGGTGCTCAACCTGGGCAGAAGATACTCCTGCAGCAGGAGGTCCCATCCATGTTGGATGGGACATCAAGCTACAGAGATTGTGTGAATGTTATCTACTTTGCATTGATTAAACCTTGGGAAATTAATTATCCCTTCCCTAGTCTCTAAATGAGACTAGTTTAAAGCAAGAGCGGCCCTAGCACTACTGGGACCAGGGGGTCAGAGAATGGAAATGCACAGAGCTTTTTTGGTATCCAAGGGCCAGCTTGCAAGGAGTCTGTACATGTCATGCATACTTCAGGATTCACTAACCTCTTCCGCACATTCATTCTGCGCAACAATCCACAGAATTAGCAGAAGTGGCAGAAATCCTGACGGGCTGTCTGTTGCAAGCCTGCCCGAGCCAGGCCATGTGCACCACGGTTGTTACTATATGTGGGGTGGCAGCTCCTTACTCTTACCGTGAGATACTACTTGAAAGAAACTAGTGTAAAGCTCTTACAACTTTTCCAGTGTGCAAAAGACCTGAAGGACATATCCAGCTCTCACCAGAAAAAGCATTGAGATGAACCAATCAATGCATTATGTCCTGCCTCCTGCCTCTCTTTTGCGGCTGCTGCAGGTAGAAATGTTGGGTGAAAACATGTGCTCTCAATATTATTAACCACACTCAGGTACAATAATTCATCTATTACATTGTTTTATAGCTGGATGCTTAGGGCCGTACCAGTTGATAAATGCCCTCTCCCCGCGTTATAGACTGAGCCACCGGGAAGCCCTATAGCAAGAGAGAGAACCTTTAACAAGGTAACTATAACTTGTGCCTTTGCCATGCACAGCTAATTACTCCACATATTATGTCATTGATGAGATCTTGTATGGCATCTTTGATATCACTGCAACATTTGCAATAAAATTATTGATAAGATAACTGTGCATGGCAAGGGCACGATTTATAGTTACCTTAAGGCATAGGTTATAGTTACTTGAAAGAACTCTAACTATAACTGCTGAATTTCTATGGTTTTGTACAAGTAAATTCCGTACATAACTATAACATCCCTGTAACCTTTGTTTTTTCAGTGACTATATATATATATGTATATGCACATATACATATATATACTATATATGCAGACACGTACATATATTATATAGATACACACACACACATATGTACATTTATCATGTATGTATAGGGTTTACACTTGCCTGCAAAATACTTACATTTTCGTTGTAAATGCATGGTAAAGGTATATACGTGGTAAAAATGTGTGCGGTAAAGGTATGCATGGTAAACGCATACACGTGGTAATGGTTGCATTGTAAAGGCATTCGTGGTAATGGCATGCGTGGTTCCGTCAAACATCCCCCTATTTCTGTTTTCCATCAGTCCACCCAAAAATGTCACACACACCTAGAGCAAGCCAGAGTTATTGTTTATACCAATGCTTGTTAGTCATGATTTATATTTAATATCAGATAAATGAGAAAAACAACATTGTTGTGATTAATTAGAATTGAAATTACTTCCTTTCTGACAATATAAGATTCACAAAAGTTCTGACAATCTGAGTGTCTAAAGCTATGTTGTTCCCCATGTTGCATCACTTCTTTCCCTCTGGGTCTGCTACTTACAGTCTTTTTCTTCCCACATTTCCTTAAGTCCCTGCATGTCTCACAATTCATTTCCTTTCTGTTCATTGCTGCCTTTTCAGTTATTCTGCCGCATGGATAACCACGTCATACATAACTGAATGTTGCAGAATATTAGCTGACGGTCAAAACTATGAGATCCTAGATTGTAACCCTACCCCAGGACTGAAAGTTGAGATAACTTCTCTGATTGATGAAGCAGAATGTGAGGGATGGATTAACCAACATGAGGGGGATTTTTTGAGAAACACCAACCCAAGAACCCCATATTTCTATACCCTCCCAAAGATGAATAAAAACAGGGATCCTCCCCCTGGATGACCCATAGTATCTGGGATTGGCTCTCTATTAGACCGTTTTTTCAATTCTGTGACCACTTTCTCAAGCCAACATTGCAAAAGACATAAACTTACATAAAAGACAGAGAGGATCTACTAGTGCAAATAAAAGATCTGGAATTCAGAGAACAGGAGAATGTATTAATGAGTCTGGATGTTGACAGCCTATATACAAGGCTTCCCCAAAATGCACTTTGGAAGTAATAAGAGAAATTCTAGAAGGAGAAGAGTGGACACATATGACCCCAATAGAATTTATCACGGAATATGCAAGATTGGCCGCCACAAAGACCTTTTTTTAATTTGATGGGACTCTCTTTCTCCAAACCCATGAAACTTCGACAGGAAGTACCTTTGCTCATAGTGTAGAGTGGTTATATGTATACAATTTGAAAATGAAACACATCTTACATGAAAGTAACCCCTATCGTGCTCACATTTCCATGTGGAAGCGCTACAGAGTTGACGTATTTATAATATGGAAAGGTGAAATGATCACAGCAGAGGTCTTCGTCTCCTGGCTGAATTGTCAGGATAGGAATTTGAAATGTACTCATACCTTGGGCAAGGACTCACTAACATTCCTAGATGTAACAATCTTTCATGAAGCAGGCAAACTCCAGACTGACACTTACCACAAGCCCACGGCTAGGAACAATCTCTTAAGATTTGATCGTTTTCATCCACGCCCCTAGCAGGAGAATCTCCCATATGGACAGTTCCTCCATCTTCGGAGGAACTGCAGCCGGATCAGGGATTTTAGACATCAGGCTAACATACTGACAGGCAAACCGAGGGCACCAAACTATCCAGAACATAAAATCTAAAAAAACAGGAAGAGAGCAAGGAATCAAAACCGAGATGCCCTATTGGACATTCCATCATGTCCAAAAGCAGACCCACCCCTAGTATGTGTAACTACATGCAATGTGGCATGAGATCATATAAAAAGATAAGACTATGGGATTACCCCCTGATCTCTAGTAAAAGGGCGAAAAGCCTTGTGATCCCTGGTAGATTCGAGACACAGACAGAACCTGAAACCAAGGAACACCATAGAGACAGCATTGGGGTTACCACAAGTAATAGAACACTATCCTTGTGGCCAATGTAGTCTATGCCACCTCACTACACAGACAAAAGAAATTGATCTGGATTTGCGTACTCCATGGCACCTTAGAAAGCATATTAACTGCAATAGCAAACAAGTAATCTATCTACACGATTACCTGCCCACGTGACCTTAAGTATATAGGGATGAAAGTCAGTAAAGTAAATACAAGAATCAGTGAACACAGGAGTAACACACGCTGTGGACACAAGAGTACCAAAATGGCAGAACATTTCATCACCCATAAACACACAGTGAATGGCCTGAGATGGATCGTCTTGGGACATGTAGTAGCAGAGACCATGAATGTGGGAAAAATACCTTTTGAAAAGGAACGAAGATGGATTTATAAATTGCCAACCTATGTTAGGGACCTTAACAACAAGATCCCATGGTGGAACATCTTATAAACACTCCCCGCCCTCTCTGTGTTACAACTGGAGTACAATACCAGCAAGTCTTAACCCATTATTGTTACCTGGTGTGATTAGTCCTTCAGCAACTTCAATACCCAATGCGTACACAGAGCCCTCCTGTGTCCTGGTAACTCTCATTGGACTCACGATATTGTTTTCAATATGTTTGTGAGGTTGAGATTTAAACACTCATAGGTGACCCTCTAGTACTCTCTTCTCGGTGTCCCCTTGGCAGTATGTAAGCATGTGATGAATACTTTTCTGATAACCTAGTAACTGCCCAACTAGTAATTTCAGATCAGTGGCACGGGCACAATGGATCTTTTTACTGGTTTTCTGTGGATGCAAAGAAAGAATCTATAGGCACATTACACGGCTGATAGATCCCGGGAATGACTACAACTCCCAATATCCTCCAGCGCATGCGCATCTACCAAATATCAGTGAACAGAAGGAGGATACAACATCTGAGCAGCACGATGTGCAATCCTGAATTCAAATCCCGGCTTCTCCATTTAAGCAAACTGTGTGATCCGTGGCTCATTGCTTTACTGCACTAGCTATCATGTTCCTAAACCATCCAGTTTGAGAGCACATTGAATTATTTCAGTTCAGTGCGTCTGCTTAACAAAACCTCAGTTATATAAGGTTAATATAAATCAATCTTGCATTTCGTATAATAATTACATAGGCTATACAAAGAACACTGACAGATATTGAATACCTTGTGGCAATGACACCGGGGCCTGGGGTGTATTGTTAAATATTTAAAACATAATACTTTCAGTACATTGTACCTTTTTCACTGATATAATTGTATATATATATATATATATGTTGTTAGTGTTGATTTATTTTTTCATGTCAGTGGTTATCTGCTTTCCATCTTCTTTGATGGCTGGACTCGTGCCTTGGCTCTCAGAGTCACACCAGGCCCTTGGCTCGGCTCTTCTCGAGGCTGTCCATGCTCCCATCCCATGCACTTGGTTCTGCGGCGCCCTTGGTTATGGGGTCCCCCTGCTGGGTCTGTTGGGGTGCCTGGGCAGGTGCACAGCGCCTGGCAGCAGGCCCGTCGGAGAGATGGTACCCATCTGTACACGTAATGCACCCCTGGTCCTGGGCGAGCACGGGGCCTGATTCCAATCTGACTTCTGCACTGAGAGAGGCTCGCCCTGATACCAGGGGTGGTAACCGGAGCGCGGCTGCGGCATTCCTCGGCAAACTGCCGCTGAGTGCTGTGGGCACACCTCACCCACCCCTCGCACCCCCGCCTGCTCGACACTGAGGCACACTCAGGTCTGGAGCCCAACAGGTCTACCTCAAGGAACCAAACACCTCCTACGTTTAGTCTCTCCCTCCGTCTCTCCCTTCTCAACTCACTCTTCCGCCCTTCTGTCCTCCCATGTTACTTCACTCACCTGCCCCTTCCACCCCTCCATGTCATATCTCCTAGCACCTATGTCTCCTTCTTTCAATCCTCCGTCTTCCAGTCATTTCCTCCTTCTCCCCATTCTGTGCCCTCCCCCCCCTCCTCCCCCTCCTCTACCTTCCACTCCCCTTCTCTCCTCTCCCACCCCCTCCTCTTCTCCTCTCGTCTCCCTCCTCTCCCTTCCCCTCTCCTTCTCTCCTCTCCCATCCCCTCCTCTTCTCCCCCTCTTCTACCTTCCCCCACCCCTTTCCTCCTCTCCTCTCCTCTCTTCCCTTCCCCCATCTTCTCCCCTCCTCTCTTCTCTCTCCTCCTCTCCGTTCCCCTCCTCTCTTCTCCTCTTCCCTCCTCTTCCTCTCCTCCCCTCCTCTGGGCTCCCCTCCCCTCTATTTCCCTTTTTCTTCATTCGTTCTATCCTCTTCACCTAACCCTTGCTCTTGCATTCACCCTCTTACTTGTTCTTTCTCTGCAATTTCTTACCTTTCTTTGCTTCTTCTTGCCTTTGTTTCTCTTTTTCTTTGATTCATCCTTGGGCTATTTTTTGTTTCTTTCTCTTGGCTTTTGCTTTACAATTACTTCATTAGCACTACAGTTTCCTTTCCTCCCTCTCCTTACTCCCTCGGCATTCCCTCTCCTTTCAGCGCACCTCTCTCTACACTCTCATTCTTTTCTTCAACATTTCTGAATCCCCCCCGCACCCCCACGCTGGGCCGTGCAAACACCCCTGCCCCTCCCCTGCCCGTGATGAGGCCTGGGCCCTGCTTCACTCACTCTAATGCGCATGAGTTCCTGCTCTAGGAGGTATTAATAGTATCTTATCCACACTTCTGCCCGGAAGCAGCTAATTGAGAGGGTGCATTAAACTAACCATTTAAAACAAGCATTGGCAAATCCAATTGGTCTCGCCTACGCAAGGTGTTGGCTTTGTCAATGTTTTTAGCCATGTTGTACAGCAGCAGTTTTAATTGTTGAAGGGATAGGTAACACTGAGGGAGATCAGAGGCAACGTAGAGGCTGTGGGGAAAAATACTAAAACGTGGCCAGCTGTGTCCACTTTCTAGTGCCTTTTTTGTTATTGTGGGAGGGGAGCCCACTATGGAAAACGGAGGGATCGAGGGATCAGGGCAGCCAGGACAACAGAAGGAGGAAGAGCTAGTGGGGGCGGGGCAAGCCGACCCTGGCAGCTAATGTAGAGAGGGGGAGGGGGGGCAGGGACAAACCAACACAGACGGCAAACTGAGGGAGGGTGTACACATTTACCATGAGAAATGTCACATCCGAGGAACATCCGACCACCAGTGTTTCAGGAACGGTACTTTCAGTCCTAGCTTCACCGATTTACCGCACTGTGTGATCCTGAGCTTCATCACTCTG
Organism: Pleurodeles waltl; assembly: GCF_031143425.1. NCBI lineage: Eukaryota > Metazoa > Chordata > Amphibia > Caudata > Salamandridae > Pleurodeles > Pleurodeles waltl. The sequence continues at coordinate 56,941,298 of NC_090438.1, forward strand.
GCAGCATGCAAAGCACTCTGGTGCCACACATGAGTACTGAGGTCGGCAGCTATGTGACGCAAGCAGGCTGCTATAGTATACCACCTGCGGAGTCTGTTGTGAGCGATCATGTCCTGTTTTGTGTTGCATTTGCTAGACAGTGTATACTCTTGTCTTTTGCAACTTATTTTGTGCTTACCAAGTATATACAGGGGTTCTGGAGCCCACCCATTGCTTACAATTGGTTGGCTTTACTGTCACACTTATTTACCTTCGTCTTATCTAATGAATTTTCCGTCAATCATGTGATTGTCCCTCCCATTGACCATTGCCTCTTTACAATGTGTTTCCCTGCTTCTCATGGTTGCTTTTACGGCACTACTTTGTTCTTTTTGTGTAAGCACTTCATGGGGGAAGCATCCCGAAAACTGAGGGCCATATTTATACTTTTTGACGCAAAACTGCGATAACGCAGTTTTGCGTCAAAAAAATTAGCGCCGGCTAACGCCATTCTGAAGCGCCATGCGGGCGCCGTATTTACTCAATGACGTTAGCCGGCGTTAGCCGCCGGCGCTGCCTGGTGTGCGTGAAAAAAAATGACGTACACCAGGCAGCGCCGGCGTAGGGGAATATGGAGCTTGGGCGTCAAAAAATGGGGCAAGTCAGGCTGAGGCAAATTTTTTGCCTCAACCCGATTTGCGCCATTTTTTTCGACTCCCAACCCCCATTGAAATGACTCCTGTCTTAGCAAAGACAGGAGTCATGCCCCCTTGCCCAATGGCCATGCCCAGGGGACTACTGTCCCCTGGGCATGGTCACTGGGCATAGTGGCATGTAGGGGGGCACAAATCAGGCCCCCCTATGCCACACAAAAAAAAAAAAAAAATACTTACCTGAACTTACCTTAATGTCCCTGGGATGGGTCCCTCCAGCCTTCGGTGTCCTCCTGGGGTGGGCAAGGGTGGCAGGGGGTGTCCCTGGGGGCATGGGAGGGCACCTCTGGGCTCCTTCCGAGCCCACAGGTCCCTTAACGCCTGCCCTGACCAGGCGCTAAAAAACGGCGCAAAAGCAGCTGGACGTCATTTTTTTTGACCCGCCCACTCCCGGGCGTGAATTTTGCCCGGGAGTGTAAATACGGCGCACATGCCTCGGAGTCAATTTTTTAGACGGGAACGCCTACCTTGCATATCATTAACGCAAAGTAGGTGTCCACGCTAAAAAGTGACGCAAACTCCATGGACTTTGGCGCTAGACGCGTCTAACGCCAAAGTATAAATATGGAGTTAGTTTTGCGTCGGAATTGCGTCAAAAAAACTACGCAATTCCGGCGCAAACAGAGTATAAATATGCCCCTGAGTCCTGAACAACGAAGTAGTGGAAAACGAAAGCGAAACAACACTTTCGTTTTCCACGACTTCCTGGTTTTCGTGCCTTAACCACACATGTGCTGAACCACGTACATGCGTGGTTAAGGCACAGAAGAAGGGAGTCGGCTGAGGAGGACGATGCGATCAAGGAGGAGGTAAGTTGGTCTGGGACTGGGGCTGTTTTAAGGGTAGAGGGTTGGGGTATTTTTAGTTTTAGGGGGTGGGGTGGGGAGTTCGGGGTGATTAAAGTTTTGGGGTGGGGAGGGGGGAGGGGTTTAGGTTTTAGGAGTGGGGTAGGGTGTTGGGGTGCTTTAGGTTTTAGGGGCGGGGTGGGGAGTCAGGGTATTTTTAGTTTTTGGGGGTGGGGTGGGGGGCTCGGGGTGATTAAGGTTTAGGGGCGGGGAGGGGTTTAGGTTTTAGGGGTGGGGTTGGGGTGCTTTAGGTTTTAGGGGAGGGGGTAGGGAGTCGGGGTATTTTTTGTTTTTGGGGGTGGGGTGGGGGCTCGGGATGATTAAGGTTTAGGGGAGGCGGGGTCAGGGTTTAGGTTTTAGGGGTGGGGTGGGGGTGCTTTAGGTTTTAGGGGAGGGGGGTTGGGGTTGCAGTAATTTTAGGGGTGGTGGGTTGGGGTGGTTGTGGGGGTGGGGAGGTTGTGGTAATTTTTAGGGGTGGGGGGCCAGGTGCGATGCATGCAGGAACCATGCATGCCGTTCACTGATGCCTTTACCGGTAATGCCTTTACAACGAAAAATCATTGTTAAGGCATTCGTGGTAAAGGCATTAGTGGTAACAACGAGGTCGTAGTTCCGACCTCGTTGTTCAGGCATGGGTGGTTCGAGCATTTGTTGTTCCGACATACAACCCTTCATGGGAGTGCATGTACTTTCCATCTCTTTCTCTCGCGTATTCTCCTTCTCTAAACTGCACTCACCCATTGCTTCTTCCCCCCACCACCGACCTCTGTTTTTCTTCCCGCCACCATCACCATCCTCCCTTGCTTGCTACTTCTCCTCCCAACATCTGCTGTCCAATTTGGACGAGAGGGAGCATTCTGCTTTAAGGAAATAGCGCTAAATACCAGTGGTAAGTTGGGGGAAAACGTACCCCAAGAACACATTTAGTAGGTGAGTGCGAGCGGAGGCTTGTGCTCGCTATTCATGTTCTGGTGAATTTAGCACTATTTGTATGGTTTTCAGCACAAGCACTCACTATGTAAATTAATTCAATTTAGATAATTTGTATATTGATTTATTTCACATGGATATTCTGACAATGTAGCAAAGATGCAGCCTTCCTGGGACTACACTCCCAGTTTTCAACCACAGCCTCTCATACGTTTTCCCTTTTTAAGATATCAACATATAAATATATTTGCTATGTTTGCCATACACTTATTTAAAGTATGCATCATACTATGGTCGATTCACTTTCTGCAAAAATACCAACTCAACAGCCCTCTTCTTTAGTGCCAGTCTTCTGGTCCTATGAGATGTTTCTCCCCTCTTATCAATCCCCCTGAGCATGCTAAAGGCTGTTATCACATCACCCCTTAATCTCTTTAGCGTCAGTCTGAACACATTCAGCAAAGTTCATATCCCTCCCCAGCATTCACCTGCCAATACCACTGCACTCAAGCAATTCCACTGAGAAAATTAAAGGCTGTTGTATCTCTCCTTGATCTCTGTGGAATGAGCATATCATGGTGTGTAAAGCCATCCTGGCCTCAGAACTCAACAATACACTCATCGGTTATGATGCAAAAAGGAAGTCTTAACAGCTGCCGGATGCAAAGTGTGACTGAAGAATCTATGGACCAGATTTCCTGGCGCTCTCCTGGCTTAATATAGGGGTGGGCGGTACTTGCAGAGTTTCACTCTGCAGAATTCTGTGAAGTTACATGAAAACTGTGCGAGCTTCCACAGAGTTCCAACACATTGCGCTGCTCGTGCTGATTTTTAGCACCAGAGCTCGTTCCGCGCTGAAAAATCAGTGCGCGCAGCACCACATGGTGCGCCCGAGGGCACTGCTTCTAAAGTTGGTTTTGTTGCCGCTTTAGTAGATTTTCTACTCGAGATGCAGCTTTCTCACTGCAAACAGTCACTGCTGCCTGCAACTCCTCAAGTTGGGAAAATCTTGCCAGGTACCCTCCTAGCTCCCGAAAATCACACTGGGGGCACCAATTGTCGCTTACCAACTTACCACTGGTGAGCAGCTCATACGAACAAACTCCACCACGCAGAACTCTACATTACAAATGTAGTGCAGAGTGGTCAAATTTGTGCCAGCTCCCCAGGCAGAGTAGAATTTATTGTCCATCCCTAGTTTAAAAACGTCATAAGACAATTTTAAGCCAAAAAAATGCAGTCTTAAAAACTTTCAAAGACCAGAGGAAAGATGGCCCTGAATTGCGAACAACTTTGATCCAGCTTAGGGCAATTTTAATACAGTTTTGAGACAGGTCTTCCTGACTTAAGACAGTTCTTTCTGCTTTGAGGCAGTCTTCGGACTCTCCTCTGCCAGTAAGTTCCCTGTCCCTGCGTGCACAAGTATTGCTAGGAAATTATAGGCCCATATTTATACTAGTTTAGCGCCGTTTTTGCGCCGCTTTTTGACGCAAAAACGGCGCAAACTTACAAAATACAATTGTATTTTGTAAGTTTGCGCCGCTTTTGCGTCAAAAAGTGGCACAAATGCGGCGCTAAAAAAGTATAAATATGGGCCTATATGTACTAAAAGTTGCTTGTTTTAAGCGTCCTGAGAGTCTGAGTATTTTTCTTGAGTTTTATGCCTAGCTCTATCTCAGTTTGCTCTTTTTAGTGTGTTATGTTGACCCTGTTACTCTTGATTGGCCTACTTTATCCTCTCAATCTTCCAATTCCTGTTGTTTATCCCTGTTTCACTTCAGTTAGGTATGTCTGTATCAGTCTGATGTACAAGGGGGCTCTGCTATCAATGAATGATTTACACTGATTCTCCTATGAACGTTGTAATTCTAAGAGGTGTTGTTTTGCTGTTGTTAAAGCCGCTGTCAGCATGACAACACACAACTATAGGACACTTCTGTCATTAGCTGGATGTTTGCATAATGTTCTGTGTGCTCCATGGATGAGGTATAGAAGTCCAGAATGCCGCATAATTTCAGGGCATAGATGTATATATTTGAGGCCACTCTGGGGTTAGGGCAGTGCATTCCAATGTCCATATCCAAACATTACATTTGAAATCAACAGCTGAAATAGGATTTACCACAGGGATATGGAAATTTATAATTTCACCCGAAACATTTGAGAACTTTACAATCTTTGCAAAGAATGCAAAGGAAATCAACAACACACAAAAGTAAACTAATATTGATTTTTTTCAGGAGTTTCCTGAAAAAGGCAAAGGATTTTTTATTTTTTCATGATTTTTAAACTTCGCAAATGTATCATAATATCACAAGACTGATTCCTGGACAGTATTATAATGCTGTCTCTGTTTAATGGGGAATGCTAAAAGTCAATAAGGGCTGACAAATACGAAGTTGTATGTATGCACAAAGGGGCATATTTACAAGCAACTGGCGCATCACTGCTGATGTGCCAGTTTCCTTGCGTTGCCCCTGCCCCACCTATTGACACCATGGATGCGGTCATTAGGACAATAAAGTGAGAATTTTTGACACTATTGTGGCACTTTGCTGCACTAGCTTAAAAAATGTTGATTCTAGTGCAGCAAAGTGGCCCTTAGGTTTCTATGGGTGCGTCATGTTAACGCCTGCTTTCAGCAGGCCTTTAAAATGACGCCAAAAATGGCACAGTGAAATCTTGTAGATTTTACTGCACCATTTTTGCAGGCCTCCTAGCGCCGGAACTCCCCCCTTGCATACATTATGCCTGGTGCAGGCATAATGTGGGGCATGCATTGCAACACTTTGTAAATATGGTGCAGCAGAAAAGCCACTTTAGCACCATCTTAACGTTAAAAAAAATGAAGCTATGGCAGCACTAAGTAGGTGATAGAGGCTCTTGAATATGCCCCTGCATTTCAGTAGTAGTTGTTTTCAAGTGGTTTGATCAACAGCTGAAAACAAAGGGCCTTATTTAGATACTGGTGGACAAGTTACTCCGTCACAACTGTGACGGCGATCCCGAAATCTAAATCCCATAAGATATAATGGAATTAGATTTCGGCTCACGGGATATCGTTGTGACACAGTAACTTGACCGCCAATATCTAAATCAGGCCCAGATTCTTTCTCTTCATTACCTCTTAAAACATGAGATCAAAAATATTTAAATCAAGTCAGAATGAAGTGAGCGATGAAGAGAGAAGCCCAGTGGTTAACTTTAAGGAACAGGGTCGACAGTAAAAAGGCTTGAAAAACAACACACTTGCCAATTGGCAACCAATAGGATTGGAAAAGTGAAGAGAAGGCATCTTCATGAGCACCTCGTCCCACTCTAAGATGTACTTAACACTCTGTTGGATTCTATCAACTTTTAAATAAGTTTCAAAAATACCAGAAGGTGGAAAAAACAAGTGATAGTGACTGACATGAATGGCCATTTGGGCAAAAAATTGCAATCGTACTTCAAGCACAAATAACTAACTTGAGTGTTTCGAGTAGGAGACAGTTCTATGTCATTTAGCCAGAGGTTCAATTCCAAGGTCAGCATGCTATTGGTACTTTTCCTGACTTGCAAGGATGCTACTTGGACCATTGATTGTTCATGTGTCCTTTATCTTCACTCTTCTATGGGTGAAAACTATTAGCAACATTTCCTGCATCCAGAGTCTTCTGCATACATGCAATGACGTTCTACGTAGCGAGGCAAGCCAAAGGCCCAGCCTATACAAAGAAAATGTTGTGGGACACCAGAGGCAAGGGACAAATACAGAAGAAAATTGAGATAAAGAAACAATCAGTGTTATGTCTTCCAAATGAAAGTAACCAAATTGCTACAGAACCTTCTCAAACATGTGGTGGGACAGGCAGCAAGGATGGTGCTGTAATGGTGTCAAATGCTTACAAGAAGTCCAACAGAGATGGCTGTGGCACAGATGATTCCTATGCTATGATTCAGGTCATCACTTACCGAGATAAGGACAGTTTGAGTGCCATGATTAGTATGACACCCTACCTGAAAACAAGAGGATCCAATAACTCAAGTAGGGTCAAAATCAGGGGCTGCTACTTTGCAATGGAGGGGGAGGAGGATAGGGTGCACCTAAGTGCGCATGTGTGTTTGGCCAGCAGCTTAGGCCAGCCAAACACACATGTGCACTTAGGTTTATCCAGCCCGGCTGTGTTGAACAGCTGATCTGGAGAAACTGCACAGACCCCAGGGCAGTGTCTGAGCAGAAGTCCAAGCTGCTCAGACCAATCCTGATGCTGCTTTCATGCTAGCTTTAGCATGAAAGCAGTGCCAGGATTGCTGGCGAATCTGTGCTGGTGACCCAGTGAATGCTGGGACTCCAGAAGAAGAGGAGCGAGGCGACAGAATGCGGCGGTGACGGGAAGAAGTAAACATTTTTTTAAATTATTTTTTTATTTCCCCCACGTCCCTGTCCCTCGCCCCGCCCACCCCTGCCCTTGAGATTTGCAGCAACTGCCGCTGGTCAAAGCTGAAATGAGACAAGGTTGTCTAGCATCAAAACCGGGGTTAGAAAGAGCAGAAATGAGAAAGTTCGGATAGAGACACAAGTGGACAATCCAAGATTATGGGGGTCATTTTGACCCTGGGTGTCTTCTGACCACCAGGGTAAATGTGGTGGTCCCACCACCAACAGGCTGGCGGTGCAGACCGCCACCTTATGAGTGTGGCGTGTTGGCCTTTGCCAACCCGCCACATTTCCACTCATACCACCATGGCGGTCGGAACCACTGGTCTGGAGATGATCATCTCTCACCCGGCAGTCCACAGAAGACCACCGGTGGTATTAGGAGCCGGCCTTGAGACATGGCTTCTGTGGTGTTAGCACCATCACGAAAACCATTGTGGAAGGGCTACAGGTGATAGGGAATTCCTTCCTTGTCACCGGTAGACCGCTCCCTCACCACCCCCCAGCAAGCACTAGAGCCCCCCTCTCCCACCACGCATCCCCCACACCTCCTTCAGCCACATCACCCCCACCCCTTAACTCCCTCCCCCTTTCAGCCACAGCACCCTCCTCGCCCCCCTTCCGCCACATCACCTCCACCGCCCTCCCTGCATACACACACAGACACCCACACGTGCCACGCATACATACACGCATCCAATCACACACATCCATGCAGGCATTCACAACATCCATACATGCATTCACCACTCCATTCATACACTCATTCACAACTCCTTTCATACACACATTCATGCATGTATACTCACACCCTTCCAAACATGCATACTCACACGCAGACAAACACGCATGTACCACCACACTCACATACTCACACACATACACATTGACTTGCAGACACACACTAACTTCCACATTCAGAGATGCATAAAACCACGCACATACACATTCATGCACACACAGACACCACACTCTCATACACGCACACACAACACCCCCCGTCCTGTCCCCCCTCCCCTGTCAAACGATCACCTTACCTGGTCCATGGGGAAGGTTGTCCAGCAGGGAACGGTATGGGGTGCTTCCACCGCTGGCAGCACCCCACCAGCAGGACACCGCAAGGCCGTATTATGGCCCATAATACGCCAGGCGGTGTCCTATTGGCTGGGCGGGGTGGTGGTGGAACCGCCAGAGTGCCTCCGCCCACCAGCACGACTACTGACGGATTTCCACCCACAGTGTGGCAGAAATCCAGCAGTACCCGTGATATGGCGTGTGGGAGTTAAAAAATAAAGCAGAATTTCTTACACTCACAAACTTTGGACCTAGCATTCAAAACTGAAACCTGGGCTGACGCTGCCTCAGGTCCTGACCTGGTCTAGGCGATCTGGCCAGGTATTCCATCTTCAGGTTGGATCGCAGGGAATAAAGGAGCCGGGGTCTAGCAGGTATTTACCGTGACCACCTTAAACCCACCTTCTCTGAGCCCCCTCTGTCATTTGAATGAGAAGTGCTCTCATTCAAAATTGAACTAAACAAAAATTACTCTTTTAATGGCCTACTCATCTGCCGCCCCCTGGCCCTAGAGCAGCCTTCACTCAGGCCTTCAGTCAGCTAATGGAAACCAGAGTAAATTTTACTGACCGTCCTTGGGGACTTTAATTTCTATTTAGAAAACAGCCTGTACAAACATTCTGAATACTTTATGGATATATTGGCCAGTCTAGTCCTAACTCAAAAGGTCACTCACCTGGCTGACCACCTGCTTGATGGCATTTTTTTCCAACAACCCTTTCTTCAACCTAAAACATCCCTTCCGCTCACATCATCTGGGGCCATATGTATGAACACTTTTTCCCATAGACACAGAATGGGTAAAAACCTTTGCTACATCTGGCCCCTGGTCTCTTAGCGATCATGTTTGAACTGGAAATGGCAACCAAAGTCTTACAGCCAACCTGCCCCAATAAATCAGGACAATTCGTCCTTGGCACAAGCTACATGCTGTTTCATTAGGCTCGGTATTAGCTCGATCACTGCCCTCTCTTTCCAAAGACCTGGACACTGCCACTACGAATTCCCACCTATGGTCAGATACAAGTATAAATCAATTAGCGCCAGAAAAGGTGCAAAAAAGTGACAGAGCTACCCTTCCAAACTTTGGTTCTCAGAAAAACGTAGATTACAAAGACAACTATGTCGCAGGCAAGAAAGAGTATGAACTATGATAATGCAGTAAAGGAAATCTACAAAAGTTACATCTTGGAATACAAAGATCTGATCTATAAGGAAAAAGCCAGCTATTTCTCTCACAAAATTGAGTCATCAAAAAACTCCTCTAAAGAACTGTTTGTTACTGGATCACCACTGTACCACAGCCCCCCGAAAATCATGCATCTGGTTCCAGAAATCACATCTACTTACCTAACTGACGTCTTCAACCTGATGTTCCGTTCCGGCTATTTCCCCAACGATTGAAAAAAAGCCTAAATCCTGCCCTTCCTCAAAAAGCCAAATCTTGATGCCTCAGACTCCAACAACTATAGGCCGATCTCACGCCTTACCCGCCCAGCAAAATCATGGAGAAGGCCATTAATTAGGAACTTACGTCCTTTATCAACAACAATCACCTTCTTGATCCAACTCAGTTCGACTTCAAAAGGAACATAGCACCGAACTGGCCTTGATTGCTGCTTCCAGAGAAAACAACCACTCATCAGAGGAGGAAATGCTGCCCTGATCCTGCTAGACCTCTCAGAGGCATTGGACGTGGTCAGTCATGACCTACTTATCGAAGGCCTAAACTCCATCAGAATCAGGGGGAAGGCCCTCCCTCTTCTAAAATCTTTTCTCTCTGGAAGAGAGCAATAAGTCGCTTTGGACAAATGTATATCACCCTGATTCTCATTACCTTGTGGTGTGCTGCAGGGCTCATCCTTAAGTCCAACCCTTTTCAATTATTACGTTACACCTATGGCCTGTCTCATTAACTCCATCATTTTCTCAGTGGTATCTTATGTCGACAACACCTAGATTGTGGTGTCAGTGACTAGCAACCCTGAGGACACCGCTATCTGGTTCCATAACTGCATGCAACGGATTGGCAGCTGAATGAATAAGCTGAAGTCGTGTAAAACCTAAGTTCTGCTGTTGGGTAAGAACACCTCATTCTGGTCCCCAAGTTGGTGGCCACAGGAACTAGGCAATTTCCCCACTCCAGTGACGAAAGTCAAAAACTTAGGGATCTTATTTGACAGCAGACTTTCATTTAAAAGCAAGATTAACACCATCAACTCCTCCTCCTTTTTCCACCTTCAAGCTACTTAGGAAAGTCTTCCCATTCATTTCAGTAGAGCTGCAGAAAACCGTGGTCTCTGCCCTCTTGCTGTCCAAGTTGGACTTCTGCAATGCTTTATTCATCCACTTGCAGAAAAATCTCCTAAACAAGCTGCAGATCTTACAGAATGCAGCAGCTCGTGCATTATTACGGATTCCTAATCAGCAATCTGCCTCAAAGGCCCATATCAAACATCATTGGCTTCCCACGAGGAAGTGCATTGATTTTAAGGCCTTCTGCATTGCATATAAAGCTCTGAATGATTCTGGTCCCGACTACTTCAAACAAAGGGCCTGATTACAACTTTGGAGGAAGGTGTTAATCCGTCCCAAAAGTGACGGATATACCACCAGCCGTATTACGAGTCCATTATATCCTATGGAACTAGTAATACGGCTGGTGGAATATCCGTCACATTTGGGACAGATTAACACCTCCTCCAAAATTGTAATCAGGCCCAAAGCTTCTGATGGTACATCCCCCCCAGGTCCCTAAGATCAGACGTAATGCAACTATTGCAAAAGTTAGAAGATCAAACTAGGGTGGTAGAAACTTTGTCACCTGCACCTCTAAACTTTGGAACACTCTCCCCTCTGACCTCAAGAAAACGAGAGGACTGCTTCCTTGTAGAGAAGGTCTGAAAATGTCACTTCAATTAATAGTCTTCTTTATTCCACACCTTAGACCAGCTCCTTTCAGGCTACGTCTTCAGTAGGTTAGCACCCAGATGCCTCCGGGCAGTACACTGCTTTATAAATGTGATTTTCATTTCACTTCAATCAGCCATAGTCCACCTGATGCTGCAAAAACACTATTCCTGGACCCCCCCCAATAAAATCAGTAACTTAAGGAAACAAATAACTACAGAGATAATGACATGGTCATGAAGGTCACAACAGTCAATCTACTATTGACACTATCCCAGTGAAACACACAATAGCAGACCAGAAGTCCAGCTGTCAATGCATACATGCTTACAGATCAAAAAACTCAACCATGGCAAGCATCACCATAAAAAAACAAATAACTAGAAAGATTATGACCGATTCCAGGCACACACCTATGATGAAGAAGGCTGTAAGAACCACCATTCTTTACGGTGGTCCCCCCTCTATGGAATCCCACAAATAGCGGGTGACAGTTCATTAACCAAGACAACCCTGAGCAGCAAGAGGCATGGATAAGGCAGATATTTCATTTATAAATGTGGCATAATATTACATTTCCACTGAAATGCCTAATATCACTATTGTTTGGGTACAACAGTGCGCCCCTGGAATATCAAGATGAGAAACATGACGGCACACAATATCGTGCCCAGGTTATTGGGGTGGAAGTATTGAACGGCCTTTCTATACCTAAGAATAGTACATTTATCCTTATTCTATATGCAAGTATCTTTCAACATTTTAACCTACAATATTCTGACACCACAGCATTCCTAAGCTCAATAGTCATTGATACAATGGTTACACTAGAAAATGAACACAATGCAATAACAAGCATTTCTATTATTGCAGTGTGTTACATGAACTAACAAATGCTACACGCCTCTTCTATTTTATAGCGCATGGTTCTCCTACGTTGGTCCTGGAGGGCCGGATCCATGCTAGATATTTAGCATATCTACATTTAGATGAAATTAGTTATCTTAAAAATCTGGCATGGATACAGCCCTCCAGGGCCGACATTGGAGAATCCTGTTATAGAGTGTAAAAAAAAAACCACGCGCAAGTAGCCTATTGATCGTGAATTCTAAATTCTCTCAAAGCATCACTTGCTCTCAGAGAGGTGCATAACTTTTACAGGTGCCTTTGAAACAAGCAATCTCAGGTCTCGATTACAAGTGTCCCGGAGAAGTAGACGACATGCATTGCATCCAATATAAATAGATAGTCTGGGGATCGGAAATTATTGAGAGTTCTAAACATTACCTATTGCAAGTTAAACCTTGCAAAACGGCCATAAAGTGCTGCTTTTAGTGCTTCCCGAGTCTTTTCCTCCATTCAGTTTGACCTGCCAAAATTTATTAGGGTGAAAAATCTGAAGGTGAGGTCTTTATCATACTCAGTAATTACCAGGTGCAATAAAGATCGCATCACTTGTAATTGGATCTTGCACAGGGCTCATAAATTACAGAAGCTCTCATATTCAAGACTTTGGAGTGTTATTGTACATTGTTTTACTACTGCTACATGTACTGATATTCAGCCAAATCAAGCAGCCACAGTCTGTCTTAGTTTATAGAAACCAAACCGCATTTCTCCAACCATTAAAGAACTTGAGTGGCTTCAAAGTTCTTTGCACAGTCTTTGAAGCATTGAAGTCTCTTGGATTTGATGCTCACGGGCTTCTATTAACACTATACACCAAACAGAGCCCTTAGATGAAGCAAAGTAACCTGATTGCAAAAATCAGCTATGCAAGAGACAGAGAGCGGTCGATCAGGCTGCTGGGCACCCATCTCTGGAATTCACTAGTAGACCTCTGGATCTGGGTTAGTCTAAATTTACTTTCACAAAGAAGAAAGTACATTTAGTTGACGAGGCCTCTCCTTGTTCGAAGCTCCCTGGAACATTACTACTTCCTCCTGGGACAGAGCCCCAGAAGAGCGAAACAATCATCTTGAAAGACCACAATTGTGTAACATTGATTTGATCCTGATTGTCCACCGATATTGGCCTATCTTTTGTAGTGGGGCAGAGTTCTTGGAAACAGCCCTACAAAGTGGCTTAAGTCACGAGCATGCTCTTTAAAAAAAGGGTAACTTAATAGGGAAATACATAAATGCATCTATTAAAGTAGATTCCAAGCTTCCTATCACTTCAGGGGTAGATTAGGCTGAAATGCATGGCACTCCCAGGTATCATTAACAAATCTTACATATGATATATCCCAGTGTCATTAAGCGTTACAAAAGGACTTCGTCTAACGGCTAAGATGTCAATGGGGACAGGAGACTTTAATTTACAGTGTCCCTTCCAGGACTGAGTAAATTGTGTAATCCCGGCCAAATCATACACATCCATTTGCATTTAAATCCATAATATGACAAAGTTAGAGGCACACTTAGAAACAGGTTGGCTTAAAATATTTAGTGCTGCTCCAAAAATAACAGCGCACTTCTGCAATTCCCAACGTGTCGGCGCTGAATTAAGCTGCCTGCGCCAATGCAGGCATCCTTGCACCATAGTGCAAGGGTATCTGCGTTGAGGAGATAGATTATTTATGTGCAGGAAGGTGTCCCTTCTTGCAAATAAACAATCATTCATGGCCTTTTGCTCTTTCCATGTGTGCTGCAGACCTGTACATTTACCTTTTTTTAGCAGAGTCCCAGGAAACTTTTGCAAACTCCAGAATTTTCCAGCAAGACAACTTGTGAAAAAAGCAGATGACCATCAGAACCAAGGTGCGATAAAAGCAGAACTAAATAATGAAAAATATCCTGCATTAAAAAATGGTACACCGGTCCAACCAAAATGGAGATTTTTGCACAACGTATGCAATATATTTTGTTACGTTTGCTAGTTCATGCACATCTATTACTTCCAATTATAGGAGAGTCCCCCATTGATATTCCTTGCAAATGTTTGACATGTGTAGAGGATGACACAGTTTGTTTGCTTTTTCCAAACCCACATCATCCCACCCACCCTATGCATTAGTGCCAGTCTCCTAGTCCTACGAGATGTTTCTCAACTCATATCAGTCCCTTGAGCATAGTAGGGACTGTTATCACATCGCCCCTTAATCTCTTGGCATTCACCTGGCAGGACCACTCCACTCGGTCAATGCCCCTGGGAGTATTAAAGTTTGCTGCATCTCCCCTTAATCCCTGTGGAATGAGCATATCAAGACATCTAAGGCCAGCCTGGCCTCAGAGCTGTAACTCACCACCGCCCTTATCTGCTAGGTGGTTTGTTCTCTATTTTAAGAAACTACACAAAGTTCATTTAAGGAAGTGAAAGATTTCTGTGGCACTTTGTGTTGAGCTATGTCTGTTAGAGCAAATGGCAACTTGGAAGAGATCAAGTTGTTGAAGCCAACTTGATCCAGCTGTAAAAATCCAGAGGCAGGAATGTCCAAAATGTAGAAAAATAGCCATGTAGCCAGTATCAGCTGCCAGGTCCTTACAGAAAACCTATTTATGCAACTGCACTTACCCCTTAAACAGAAACATTAACCCATGAATCAAGCTTGTTTCAGAATTTGCTGCCCCCCCCACCGCAGGCATCACTCCAGGCCACAGAACGATCGCTTTTCTTGCTGCAAAGGGGGTACAGTAGAGTGATTTTGCTGCACCCCACAAGAACCAAAGCCCAGTAGGTGCTCTTGTTAGTCATACATACAGCTGTTACGTGTTGTACTTTGTTTTGCACTAGTTAGCGAGGCCCACACTTACTCAGTGTATCAACTGATCGAGCTGCTATGAACACCCCAATGTCACATAAACATTTGGGGCCTTATTTACAAGAAAGTGGCGCATCACTAGTGGTACGCCACTTTTCTTGAGGCCCCCTTGCGTCCCCTAGCGCCACCATGGTAGCACCGTATTTACAATACCGCACACCATGGAGCATGTTAGGGGCAGTAGCGTCATTTTTTTTACACTACTGTAATGCTATACTGGATTAGCGTAAAAACAAATAGGCCTATTGAAATCAATGGAGCCTCATTTTAACGCCTGCTTTAAGCAGAGGTTAAAAATGAGGCTAGAAACGGCGCAATGGAATCTTGTAGATTCCATTGTGCCATTTTTAGCGACCCTCTAACGAGGGAACGCCCCCTTTGCATACATCATGCATATATTATGTATGATGTGGCGCAAAGGGTTTACAAGGTGGCGCAAACCTAGTTTGCGCCACCTTGTAAATATGGCACTATGGTAGTGCCCTGTTAGCTTCACATTTGGCGCTAAGGGGCACAAGAGCCTTGTAAATCTGTCCGTGTGCAGAATGCCCATGCTTGGGAAACACCTCCACTCTACCCTAGATTCATTTAATTTCTGTGTATCTAGGAGTCCTGGAGGACCCAGCATTCCCCAGGGAAGGGGAAGTGTTTGCTGCGGGTGAAGGTATAGGCATGTAAGGCTGCCCCAATGATGTTGTTGTTCATCTCTTACAATGAGATTGTCTGCCAGTGGTGTAATTTACGCTTTGGTGGAAATTCAATTACTTTGGAGTAATCACAATAATTCCGGTAATCTGCATTACTCTTTGACACACAATTACCGAAATAACATGATTACTCCTGCTTGTGTAATTAGGAGTAATTTGGGGGGAAATCCTACTACAAGAGCACATTTAGTGAGTGCAAGCAGCTGCACATTTTTCTATTTGTGTTCTGTTGAATTTAGTGTCGTTTCTTAGCACACAATGAGTCCTTATATGCATTGTGGATGTGAGGGGCTATTTTTGTGTACAGCGCTCTTCATGCATAATTCTGCGTAATGTTGCAGAATTTGTAGGTAATTCTGCATGATTCCGCTAAACGGAATTACGTGAGTTGCGCCCACCCTTAGTGCCATTTGTTTTGCTACCAGATGTGGGACTGTCATGTCAAGCCATGAGAAGGGCTTAAAAATGCATCCCATCCAGGGCTTTTCCTGTGTGAAAGCTGGCATGGCCAACGCACACCCAAACCACCATCTTAAAACCAACCATCTGCAGCACAGAGCTGCACATCCTCAGAACGGTTTGGTTGGGCTGCATTGTGCCCTATCACAGGAAGTGAAGAAGAAATAACTGATGTTGTCACAGCTCCATCACTTCACAAGCAGGATCACCTTCCAAAGGTAGAAGAAAGCACACAGACACCCCTGAAGCAGCGGATCCTAACGAGGCTGAGAAGGTGCCAGAACTGAAGATATGGTCCAGGACAAGAAGCATCAAATGTCAAGTGCTACATGTCATGTTATATGTTAAGTTATATAAATTCTATTTTCTTTAGCGCTCGTTTGCCCGAGGCTGGGCAGGTGCTAGGAGGCAGGAGTTTGATAAAAAGTAGCAAAGGGCAGGGGCCAGAATTATTGCTGACGAGATAAAGGAAAAGGCCACTTCGTCGACACTTTGAAGAAAATGAGGTCTTGTCTTAGAATGTGAAAGCACATCTTCTCCCCATTTCTAGGCTCTCATAAGGAGGAGATTGAACTGTTGTGCAGGTAAATATCAGCTTGGAGCGCACTTCCCGCATGACTACTCAGCTCGATTTTGGCGTAAACGTGAGTTTGTCCCACAATCAAGATTTCACGAATCCAAGCCTTTATATTTTCAACACTTATGAATTATTACTCTTCCTGGAACTTTACACACTCAAGTGCAGTCTTCCTGGCACTTTACACACTCAAGCAGGGTGCTGCTTTTGACAATGCTTGCACTCATATTTCTTCCAACTCGTCTAGTGCTCACTATTCCCAGAACAATAATTCACTCACTTCCTCTAACTCATGTTTTGTATCATTAGAATGTAACCGATCTCCAACATATCCATCTTTAAATCCCATCCATCTCAATACTCTCCTACATCAATCTTCTTGGCAATGGACCGTGCAGAAGCCTTTTGAGGTCAGACGCGTGCTTCTCACTAGGGATACTGATTCCTGTAAAACTGGATCCTTGACAGACCAATGCTTGGATCCTCTGCAAACCATAATCCCTCCTCTGTTAACATAACTAAATGACATCATCAGCTAGCTTTTGATTTCCTTCTCACCTTCAAATGGCATGATGACACTACTGTCTGCAATAAAAACACAAAATCAAAATACTACTGAATTTCCACAGGGTGTCCTTAAAATAAAGTAAAGTCCTTTGGCCCAATCCACAAAGGTCAACTGAGACCTGAAGTCTAAGTTTAGACCTAGAGTCGAACTTTAGACCTAAATTCTTAGTTGAGACTTGAAGTCTAAGTTTAGACTTCAGATCTAAACTTAGGCCCTCATCACGACTTCGGAATGCTGAACATTGTCAAACATTCACCCCCAGTACAAAGATCTGGGCCTAAATCCATCGTTTTTTTTGCTGCCCATGCCATTCCAGGTTGGACCCAACCATATGCAAATCAGTCTTGACCCTGTTCCCCATGGGAACAGTCCAGCCCGAACTGCCAGGCCATGTCTTCCCTGGACTGGAAACAAGCATCCTGGGAACAGTTTCGGGGTTTCACCCCTCATCAGCCAGACTAGCTTGAATCCAGTGGCATGGGAAGCACGGGACCCACGTCTGGGCATACCCTTCCCACTTAGGGTGACAAAGCAAAAACAACAAGTGATGGACGGAATGCTGAACAATGTCAAACATTCACCCCCAGTACAGTGATCTGGGCCTAAATCCATTGTTTTTTTGCTGCCCATGCCATTCCAGTTTGGACCCAACCATATGCAAATCAGTCTTGACCCTGTTCCCCATGGGAACAGTTCAGTCCGAACTGCCAGGCCAGGTCTTCCCTGGACTGGAAACAAGCATCCTGGGACCAGTTTCGTGGTTTCACCCCTCATCAGCCAGGCTAGCTTGAATCTGGCTGATGAGGGGTGAAACCCTGAAACCGGTCCCAGGATGCTTGTTTCCGGTCCAGTGAGGACCTGGCTTGGCATTTGGTGCTCGGGGTTGCGCCGCAGCTCCTGGCAGCCTCCCTGACTTTCCCTTCCTACTTACCTACTTGGGTCCTTTCTCTTTTTTTTTTTCTTCTTTTTTCTCCTTTTTCTTCTGTCTTCATGTCTTCTTTCCTTCTTAGTCTTCCATATTGTCTTCTTCCTTGGTGTTTGTCTTCCCAGCATGTCTTTTTCCTTTTCCTTTTCTACTTGGTCTTTTTTCTCATTCATTCCTATGTGGTCTTTCCCAATCCAAGATGGTGTTGTACGTTCTTCCTGTTTTGTCACTTCCTGTTTCATGGTACATGAGCACTGCAGTTCCCTCCTTCCTCACGTTGCAAACACTTCCATCTTGGTGGTCATCCTCGCCCCTGTTTCCAGTTTTCTACTTGCTCCTGCTTCTTCCCTGCAGAATTGACTTCTATTTTTTTGCCTTTTTTCATTGTTTTTTCGCTCTTTTGCAGGAGTTCCTGTGATAGAGGTTTTTTCCCATTACTTGGGTTTTTCCTCTGGGACTCCTTGTGGCGGGTACAGTCTGCCTTGGCGCTTTTTCTAGTCGGCAGCACCGGGGCTACTAGAAGGGGTCACCCTTATCTTGTCCAGTCCAGAACCAGCAAGAAACCAGGTGTCCCTCCAAATACCGCAGCCTACGGCGGTAGGAGACGTGCCGACCGTGACATTGTGTAGGGGTTGGGGTGTGTTTGTGTGTAGAAGTGTGTGAGAGCATACGTGCGGTTATGTGGACGTGTGTGCGAGTGTGGGAGTGTATCCTGGCTACAGGAATGCTTATTCCTGTCACCAGGGTGCAAGACTGCCTCCCGCTCTCCTGCCTCGTGATACCACTAGCGGTATCACGCCATCCTGGAGGTGCTCACCTCCAGCCTGGCAGAACGTAATGTGGCAGAATGGGTGGAGGTGCGGCGGTTTGGCTTCGGCCAAACCATCAAACTCCTAATTTGGCGGTACTCACCGCTGGCCCGTCGGTGGTGACACCGCCACAGCCGCCCTGGCGGTATTCGGACCGCCAGGGTCATGATGAAGGCCTTAGTCTTCAGGTCTCAAGTTAGACTTCAGGTGTAAAATTAGACTTAAGTGGTAAAGTTAGACTTTTGGTCTAAACTTAAAGTTAAAGGGTAACTTTAGACATGAAGCCAAAAATAGACCTGAAGTGTAAACTGAGACTTCAGGTCTAAAATTTGACTTTAGATCTAAACATAGATTTCAGGTCTAACTTTACCTTTCTGAATTGGGCCCCTTGAGCACAGGATTAGTATTACAATCAGAATTCCCCACAAAATCCTCCGGGTACGGTCATATTCACTTTCATCCACATCATTTTTCAGGCAATCTTCAGATAAATATCTGTATAGAAGTTTCTTAAGTCCTCAACTTCTAGTCCTTGCAGAAGTGCAGCCTTCTTCCTTCCATAAAAATCCATCTCCCGGCTACAAGTAATTAGACCCTGATCATCTCTTTTCATTCCCTCCATAGAACTGCTCGGTCTCCTGGTACGGCATGAAACCAAACCTTATGCTTAGCATGAGTAGAACAAAGACATAGTGACAGCCACTCAGACCATCTTCCTGGAAGGTGGTCTTCAAACGGGTGCCTGGAGTGTAACCTGGGACTTAAAGTAAAGGCATTGTTGCTCTTCTGCACTCTGGATTCGAATAAACCGTAGAAACACAGTTCCTGCATCACTACTGCATTTAATGCAAACTATTGAGTTTGCAAATGGGTCTGCGTCTGTCAGACCCAGTAAAACCAAGTTCTAGTGCACTTCTTATCCAATCCGACACCTAGTGGTCAGACCTCAGAGAAAGTGCCCACTGGGGAAACTTCCAATATAGTTGCATGAAGGGTAAAGCACAAATTTGGCATCCCACTGATGCGGCTGTTTGCAATGGAGGTGTTGGAAACCCGCACACCATTTCAGTAGAGTTTAAAGAAAGCAATTATAGTTGCCTGTAAGATAAGAGGAGTTCCAGACTGACTTTATAAAGTCCACCTTCTATTACAATGTCCCCTTGTGCTTGAGTGGAGTCTTGCAAGATTTCGTAGGTCAGTTGTTTACCATCCTCGCACGTTGATTCCTCATTCACTTGTCCTCATATTCACTCTTCACTCAGACCCTTGATCCCGGTGCTAACATATGCTCCATTATTCACTTACCATGGTTACGAGGCCTTCACATCTCCTGTGCCAAGCAAATCCAGAGATTCTGGGAAAATACATCAAACCTTCTTTCCTGTGGTCCACGCAAGAATTTGTGGGAATTTTATCTTCAGTTTACAAATCTACTTCTTGGCCACCATGGTCTACTTTCAGCATTTCATGCCTCCAGCAACCGTCACCACCTCACCACGTATGTAGGATGACCCATCCTTCTACATACACGCTCAATGCATAGTCAGCCTCTTAGCCTCACTTTCACACTTGAAGGTTACAGTCTGTCATTAAGTTGATAGAAAATCAACAAACATACTGCGTATTCATGACAAAAAATGAATGCACTATTCCTTGACGACTCTCTTTTCCAACTGAAAAAGCCTCGAATCTGCACACAGATAAACAAGTGCATGCAAGTAAACACATGCACACACACATACAGACAAGAAGCCATTAATGCACACATACATGGACAAGCAAGCATGCACACACAGAGAAAGGCATGCATACACACCGACGCAGGCACACATTTTGACCAGCCAGGGTGTGTTGTGTAAATTGTTTGCACAGATGGTTGATTTTAGTTTCTGTAACAAGCATTTTTTCATCATTTGCAAGCACTAAAGTAGCCACTAAATTCAGAGAGGAATTTTAAAGTGAGCCTCTCTGTGCAGGTGTAGTCAATCAGTCTTTCCTGGACCTCAAACTATGCTAAAATGGAATGGGGCCAAGATTGCAGATTATTCCCCCACACAAAATGGACGTTTTATCTTGCCTCCATTTTGGACCTGTAACCCAAGGCAGCCCTCTGTTTGGATCATTATCAGCATTTTGGAATTCCATGGCGGGGGTCAGGGGCTGGCTGCCAGGGCTGTGAGAGCTTCTCTTGTTCCCCCGACCAGGTCCTGCTGCGTACCTGCTGAAGCCTGGCGAGGCAGGAAGCCGGCGCTCTCTCAAGATTAAAGGGATCCGTTTTCAGATGACCTGGCGCCAATCCTGCCACCTGCAATCCCAGATGCGCTCTCTCTGCCCGGAGAGGTGGGCAGAGCGGGTTCCTCGTGCATGCCAAACGCACACACAATTAATACACAGCAGTTTACCTTGGAAGCTAAAAACTGGCCATCGGAAAAGGTCGAAAATACAGCTGCAGCAAGGTGAAGCTGCAGGAGTACTCCCTGCATTGGTACACCAGCCCGCAGGACATCCAATGACCCAACAGACAGTACCATACAGGGCAAAGTACCAGCTACCAACCTCCTGGTACATCCATGCACAAAATACAGCTGCAGGAAGGTGAAGCAGCAGGAATACTTCCTGCATTGGTACACTAGCCTGAAAGATATCCAGTGACCCAACAGACAGTACCACACAGGGCAAAGTACCGGCTACCAACCTCCTGGTACATTGATGCAAAAAATACAGCTGCAGCGAGGTGAGGCAGCAGAAATACTCCCTGCATTGGTACACCAGCCCGCAGGACATCTAGTGGCACAACAGACAGTACCACACAGGACAAAATACTGGCTACCAACCTCCTGGTACATCGATGCACAAAATACAGCTGCAGGAAGTTGAAGCAGCAGGAATACTCCCTGCATTGGTACACCAGCCCGCAGGACATCTAGTGACCCAACAGATAGTACCACACAGGGCAAAGTACCGGCTACCAAGCTCCTGGTACATCCATGCACAAAATACAGCTGCAGCAAGGTGAAGCAGCAGGAATACTCCCTGCAATGGTACACCAGCCTGAAAGATATCAAGTGACCCAACGGACAGTACCACACAGGGCAAAGTACCGGCTACCAACCTCCTGGTACATTGATGCAAAAAATACAGCTGCAGCGAGGTGAGGCAGCAGAAATACTCCCTGCATTAGTACACCAGCCCGCAGAACATCCAGTGACCCAACAGACAGTACCACACAGGGCAAAGTACCGGCTACCAACCTCCTGGTACATCCATGCACAAAATACAGCTGCAGGAAGGTGAAGCAGCAGGAGTACTCCCTGCATTGGTACACCAGCCCGCAGGACATCTAGTGACCCAACAGACAGTACCACACAGGGCAAAGTACCGGCTACCAACCTTCTGGTACATCTATGCACGAAATACAGCTGCAGGAAGGTGAAGCAGCAGGAATACTCCCTGCAATGGTACACCAGCCCGCAGGACATCCAGTGACCCAACAGACAGTACCACACAGGTCAAAGTACCGGCTACCAAGCTCCTGATACATCCATGCACAAAATACAGCTGCAGCAAGGTGAAGCAGCAGGAATACTCCCTGCATTGGTACACCAGCCTGAAAGATATCCAGTGACCCAACAGACAGTACCACACAGGGCAAAGTACCGGCTACCAACCTCCTGGTACATTGATGCAAAAAATACAGCTGTAGCGAGGTGAGGCAGCAGAAATACTCCCTGCATTGGTACACCAGCCCGCAGGACATCCAGTGACCCAACAAACAGTACCACACAGGGCAAAGTACCGGCTACCAACCTCCTGGTACATCCATGCACAAAATGCAGCTGCAGGAAGGTGAAGCAGCAGGAATACTCCCTGCATTGGTACACCAGCCCGCAGGACATCTAGTGTCCCAACAGACAGTACCACACAGGGCAAAGTACCGGCTACCAACCTCCTGATACATCCATGCACAAAATACAGCTGCAGGAAGGTGAAGCGGCAGGAATACTCCCTGCATTGGTACACCAGCCCGCAGGACACCCAGTGACCCAACAGACAGTACCACACAGGACAAAGTACCGGCTATCAAGCTCCTGATCCATCCATGCACAAAATACAGCTGCAGCAAGATGAAGCAGCAGGAATACTCCCTGCATTGGTACACCAGCCTGAAAGATATTCAGTGACCCAACGGACAGTACCACACAGGGCAAAGTACCGGCTACCAACCTCCTGGTACATTGATGCAAAAAATACAGCTGCAAGAAGGTGAGGCAGCAGAAATACTCTCTGCATTGGTACACCAGCCCGCAGGACATCCACTTACCCAACAGATAGTACCACACAGGGCAAAATACCAGCTACTAACCTCCTGGTACAACCATGCACAAAATACAGCTGCAGCAAGGTGAGGCGGCAAAAATACTCCCTGCATTGGTACACCCGCCTGCAGGACCTCCAGTGACCCAACAGACAGTACCACACACGGCAAAGTACAAGCTACCAACCTCCTGGTACATCCATGTACAAAATACAGCTGCAGCAAGGTGAAGCAGCAAAAATACTCCCTGCATTGGTACACTAGCCCACAGGACATCCATTTACCCAACAGACAGTACCAGACAGGGCAAAGTACCAGCTACCAACTTCCTGGTAGATCCATGCAGAAAATACAGCTGCAGCAAGGTGAAGCAGCAGGAGTACTCCCTGCATTGGTACACCAGCCTGCAGGACATCCAGTGACCCAACAGACAATACCACACAGGGCAAAGTACCAGCTACCAACCTCCTGGTACATCCATGCACAAAATACAGTTGCAGCAAGGTGAAGCAGCAGAAATACTCTCTGCATTGGTACACCAGCCCGCAGGACATCCAGTTACACAACAGATAGTACCACACAGGGCAAAATACCAGCTACTAACCTCCTGGTAGATCCATGCAGAAAACACAGCTGCAGCAAGGTGAAGCAGCAGAAATACTCTCTGCATTGGTACACAGGCCTGCAGGACATCCAGCGACCCAACAGACAGTACCAGACCTAACTATATCATTCCCTTTAACCTTTGTTTTTTTTCAGTGAATTTATAAGCTTTTTTAACCCCTTGGGTGCCGAGGAAGTAACCGTTACGTCCTGTTATGGGCCAGCACTCCCCCTCAATGGCCATGCACCCCCCTCCCCTGGGCAGGGATGGAAGGGGAATCGCTTCCCCTTCCACACCCAACCCTTCCTTACCCCCAGTGACGTTTGATGATGTCAGCGCACCATTGCGCGCTCACCTCATCAGAGGCCACGCCCACCGCACTGGAAGCTGAGCTTGTAAAGCATGGCAAATCCCCCTTGAGGGTCTCAAGGCACTAAATTGTATGCATGGGAAGATTAAGGGGTCATTACGACTCGGCGGTCGGTGATAATGTGGCGGTAAGTACTGCCAACAGGCTGGCGGTACTTACCGCCATATTATGACATTGGCAGGTTGGCTGAAGCCAACATTCACACACCCCCTTCATACACACACACACGGATACACACACCCATTCCCACATGCTTACACGCATTCATACATCCAATCACACACACACCTCCAAACATACACGTAGACACGCATTCACATTTCACAACATACATGCACTCACTCACACGTCCGTACATGCACACACACATTCAACCCTCAACACACACCCGCATTCACGCACACACATACATTCACACACACACACACACGCACACACACACACAACACCCCTCACCCCCTCCCCTGTCAGAGACCCGACTTACCTGGATCCAGGGGGTCCTCCGGCAGGATACGGGATGGACGCTGCTACCGCCAGAAATTATTGGTCATAATACGCTGGCGGCGGTCTACTGGCGTGGCTCTGCTGGTGGTAGCAGCGCCACCTTACCGTCATCCGCCGGCATGGCCACAGCCGGATTTCCGCCATTCTTGTGCCGGAAATCTGTCTGTGGTCATAATATGGCGGACAGATGGTAGCCGTGGCGACGGTCTTTTGGCGGCCGTCGCCGCGGCGTTAGGCGTTTTCTACCGCCAAAGTTGTAATGAGGGCCTAAGTGTTTTGCCCATAATCAGAGGATGTTGAGCTGACACCGAGACTCAAACCTGGTTCGTCCAGCTCCGAAGTCAGCACCTTACTCCACCCCCATCCTTATAGTCAGGCCTGCTTTTCCATTGGAAGAGCATTTTTTGGTGCGCTAATAACTTTGGCTCCCTTTGATCATTCTTCACAAAACTTTCCAATAAAATGTTCATCCACCTCAGTTCCTTCCTGGAAATTTGGGATGATCCATCAAGTAGGGGCCCAAAAAAAAGGGGAGGTCTCAAAGACAAATTTCCCCCTGCATTAATTATAGGCTTTTAAAGGCAGCGCTACCGCAAATAGTACTGAACGGAATGACACCAAAATTGGCAGAAAGCTACATCTTGGTCCACAAAGAGTTCTTTTTGTGATTTGGTGTCATTCCGTTCAGTAGTTTTAGAGATATTAAAGATAAAAAAAATGTGTATATCTGGACTCTTGCGATAGTCCCTGTAACCCAATATTAAAAAAATAGAGCATTCTGATTGGCCCTGGAGGCTTTTTTACCCTGAGTCACCTTCCATGGAAGGTACTTGGGTGTGAGTGCTGAATGGCAGCTTACAACATCAAGGAAAAGCCATTGCATGAGTCAGGGACTTAGTTCTCTGTCCTAATTTAAAAGAAATCAGAACAGGGGGATCAGAATGTATTTCTTTTTTTATTTTTTATTAAAAGAACATTCACCAGCATTGAAAAATATATATATTTAAGAATATGAGGAGGGTTGAGTGTGGCCCCCTTCTCAAGCTATGCAGAGCCCAGGGAACCCCTTCCTATGCAGCCAAATAGTGTTTAAAGGGCGAGGGACATTCGGCTCTATCTCTGAGCCACAAATTGTCCCAGAGACCCCATCCCTGGGACCAAAGGGTAGGGAGCATGCAGCTCTCGTCGCTGAGTTACAGATGGGCCCCAAGGATCCTGTCCCCCAAGGCCTAATTGATGATTAAGGCAAAGGAGGGGGCAGCCTTTATCACCAAGCCTCTGTTGGGCCCTGGGGACCATAATCTAGGGCCAAAAAAACAAAATGGGGAGGGGGGTTTGTGTCACCCCCCGGCAGTGTGGTGAATCCATTTTAGTTCCCCACAAGTCACAGGAGTCAGCTTAGCCATCGGTTTGCAGGCCTGTTACCCTTTTTATCTAGTAACCTTTTAGCCACTTAGCACGCTCTGTTTTATCCTGTTTATCTCATTATTTCTTTTAGCACTTCTGCAGCTGCTTACATTTTATAAGAAATGTTTTGCTTGTTGTTATCAGTGCCATTCGGAGAAGGCATCATTATCAGTGATATACGTAGGTATTGTCATCATGTCCCTTTCTTTCTTACGCTTGACACGAACATTGTGCTCACTTGTTAGGGATTGTTTATATAACTGCCGGCACAAGTCTGGTACATTATCAGTTATTTAGGTACATACCTGCGTCAGGGATCCTACATGAGCCATAAAAATACACCTCACACGGACAAGGTCATTAGAGGGGTTCCTTCCAGATGCCATCTACGCTGCCTGCCACCTTGCTTCAGAACTCAGCCTTTGTTTCTTCACGCACTCTGATCTAGAGACCTCATTCCAAGGTAACGAGGGATGGGGGATGCTTCTCAAGGACATGGTACTGGCAGATTAGGGTTTTATCACACCTAGCTCTCATTAGGGTAGAGATTAGGTGTTCTTTGTTAGGAATTTAATATTCTATGTTTATCGCAATATTGTGGGAGTTTTCATATTCACAACTCATGATTTTGCTTTTATTATTGCTCATTATCCTAATTATTGCAATTCATGCATTTTACCGTACACTTCAGTCTTTTCAATAAATATATTGAAAACTCGCCTGCATCTCCTTTATTGGCTATGTGTGTATGAAACGTATTGCTAACGAGAGAAAAGGGTAACTTCCGCTCCACCATGACTCCCCTGACAAGCCTCATCTAAAGTCCATGTGTAAAGCTGCCAGAAATCACCTTCACTGTCTGAGGTTTTGTGCGGTACTGCTTGTGAGCGGGGAGGGTTGAGCCAACAGTTGTGACTTGTAGTAGGAGTTACTCAGTTGCATACAAACAGAAGTGCTGCTGCCTCTAAACCAGCAGTCTCGCTAAGGAGCGAGAGTCCAACTCCGACAGCAGGAGCTGCTTATTTATTATTTATTCACTGCTCTATTGAGGGGAACCCCATAATGTCTATGACGACTTTATTTTTTATGTTTTGTGAATTTGGTGGTTCCCTAGATTAGGATGGGGCACCATCAAACCTTTTTTAATGTTGTTGGGGGCTGCAGGGAGTTCAGCAGCCCCATCATCAGCATTAAAAAGTAAGCCTCCTAGTTCATTGAATTCATGACCCCAGGAGAACTTACCATATTTTTTTAAGCATTCCTAGCTGGCACTCTATGTTCTTCAGCTAGAGTTCAAGGCCCTCTTGTGGTTGTTTTTATGATTACATTTTCTGGACTGAAAACGTTTTTTTTTTTTCAAAAAAACTCAGAGACATGTTTGTTTTATTATGTCTCCGACTATTTAATTTGAAATTTTTCACCCACAAAATGTAATAATAAAAACTATGTAAAAAGAACTGTCATTGACTTTTTAAACTAAAATTGTATTAAGCATTTTTATAATAATCAATATTACTAAATATTGCATTGTGTGAATTATTGAATTATACTTTTGATTAAAACCAGTAGATTTTTTGAGAAAGATGATAAATCCGCTTTATACATGTTGCTATGCTCATCCCTTGATAAAGCCATATGGCTCATTTTTTTAATTTTGGTGTTGCAGAAGGCCTTGCATGGTGTATGGTTGGCTGCTCTCAGGCAGGTGATGCGGCCAATCCCACACCACCCACAGTTGTTGGCTGCTTTTGCGGCGTTTGCTGCAAAGCCTAGCCACAAGCCAGATCCTGCAGCCAATTCCCTGCCACTCATACGGTGGAGGAGATTGGCTTTATTTATTGTAATAACTTTACAATACATTTAAAAAGAAACCTACAAATTCACTGAAAAAGACAAAGGTTAAATTGATGTTATAGTTAAGTGAAAATTTCAGTGACAACATAATGTTTTTAAACTCAACAAATCACTGACATTCCCCAGTTATAGCTATCGCTAGTAACTATAGCTTGTGCCCTAAAGTCACTATAACTTGCTCCCTCGCCAAGCACAGCTAATTACCCAACATATTACATCACTATTGACATGTTCTAAAATAACATTGATAACATCACTGCAACATTTGAAATTATATTATTGACAAGGCTGTGTATGGTGGGGCAGGAGTTATAGTTACTAGAGATAACTATAACTGGTGAATATCAGTGATTTTTTAGGTTAAAATGTTATGTTGTCACTGACCTTTTTACCTAACTATAATTTTTTTTATTGAAATATACATATATCCATATATATAGTCCTGTGGAAGGGTAACACCAAAACATGTCGACTACCTTAGTTTTCATGCAATTTTATATATATATATATATATATATATATATATATATATATATATATATATATATATAGATAGATAGATATAGATATATATATATAGATATAGATATATATCTATATTTTTTTTTCACTTAAAAAAACAAAGGTTACAGGGACGTTATGGTTATGCTCACTTTTTAAACATACAAAACCATAGAAATTCACCTGTTCTCGTTAGAGTTATCTCAAGTAATCCACAATCAGTGTGTCAAAGGACTACCAGCTCGCTCTCCAAGATGCCAAAGTGCCTAATTTATCATATGGCTACGTGTTTAGACTGAAAGGCCTTTTCCAGTCAAACAACAAACCTACTTTCATGCACAATTTCCTTTAAAACAAAGTGTCATGAACATGAAAAAAATACAAGAAAAATAGCCTGTGATAGATATACACATGAAAAAAGTGAAAAGACTCTCTGTGAGTATGTACAAGCAACTTGACAGTACAAATATGCAAGAGCTAAAATAAATTAGCATGAAAAATGTAGGACTGGTAGTGAAAGAATACTACAAATGGGAGGAGTTCCCACATCCAAAATAAATAAAACAGGGAGATTGAGAATCTAATTTGAAAGTAAAAAATATATATAATGTATGCTGCACATGTTGATATTTCCAAATGGATACAAAATATTAAAACCCAGTGGCCCTACATTCAAGTGGCATTCTCCCAACTACAATAGATATCAAAGAAAAGCATACTCAACTAAGCAACACACAACCACTACTGCCCCATTAACAAATTATGTTATGGAAAAGCCAAGTGGCTAACAATATAAACAAATGTCAATCAAATGTAATGTAATACTACAACTCACAGAGGAAAATAACACAGGGCCATAGCCACAAAACATATATGCAGCAAAAATACTCATGCACTGCCATAAATGAAAAAGTCGGATGATGGCATTGCACACACACTATATGCAGAATAAGGAATAAGGCTAACAAACAGATACAATCTAGTCAATATGGACATGCAACTCTTCGTCCAAGTTGAGTCCCTCCGGGTGCTTGCTGCTGAGTCTGATAAAATATTGGGTCTCCAGCTTCCTGGGGGTTCTTTCTCTGTCTCCACCTCTTCCATTCATCACAACCCCGTCAACACCAAAGAAACAGGCTTTATCAAAAATAGGAGTATGTGTCTGTTGCCAATGACGAGCAATGGAGTAGTTTGGGTCCCCCATCTTGATTGCCCTAAGATGTTCTAACACTCATTTCTTGACAGGGAAGATAGTACTACCCACATACTGCAAACCACATGGGCACATTAGGACATAGACAGCAAAATCACTGTTACACTTTATCAACTTGTTGATCTTCATAAATTTCCCAGGGGGCACAGTATAGGTTTTTTCTTTTGGCGGAGTGATTGCAGGCTTTGCATCGCTTACATTTAAAAAAGTCCTGATGCTCAGTTAGCTACAATTCTGTTGTTCCCTGTACCTTTCTGGGAAAACTATGTACCAACATATCCCACAGAGATCTGCTCATCATGTAGGTGGCAAGGGCATGAGGACTAACTAGGTTACCAGTCACAGAGTCAGACTTGATGAGGTGCCAGTATTTACCCATCACTCTCCAGATGTTATTGGATTCACTGTTATACATGGTGATGTATCTGACTCGGTTCGGCCCCTGACATTTCTTCTTAGGTACCAAAAGGGAGTCTCTAGATAGTTTGGCCACTTCGTCACAGGCAGATCGAATCACTTTTCTGGGGTAACCTCAGGACAGGAACCTATCAATCAATTTTTTGCTATTCTGTTTCAGTTGCCTCAGGGGTACTGCTGTTTCATTTGGCCCTTATTGGTTGGCCAAAAGGAATGCTCCACTTGAGGTTGGGAAGATGGCGGCTGTGAGCGTGAAGAATGCTGTTGCCAGTAGTAGCCTTTCTGAAGAGGCTAGAATGTAATCTCCCTTAACCAACACATCCAAAAACTCATTTTCAGAAGTGTGGATTTTATATGTGAGTTCAAGATTTAAATCATTCACAGAGTTGAAAGAAAGAAACTCTTCTAAGGTTTCCTGGGGGCCTTCCCAGATGACAAACAAGTCATCTATGTACTGTGCCCAAAAAAATCAAATGTTTGGTCCAGCAGTCATTGGCTTCCGTCCAGACAAATTGTGCCTCCCACCAGCCCATGAAGATACCGGCATAACTGGGAGCAAAGTAGCTCGCCATCGCTATCCTGGAGAACTGCCTGAACTATTTTTCATCAAACAGAAAGAAATTGTTGCCCAAACAAAAATGTCACATATTTAAAAGCATCATAGAGTGGTCATATAACTAGAGGGGTCCGGCCCTGAAGAAATGACGACAAGCCTGTATGCCCAGATCGTGTCCGGTGCTCAGCAGGGGTTGGCTGCAGGGCCTGGCCTGTGTCCAGTCCCTGCGGCCAACAACCCTAACCACCCAACCCTATGCTGCACACAGCCTTTGTTGTGCACAGTGGTAGTTGGCCACAGGTGCACATGCTCTCCTCCCCCAGCCAATCTTGGCCCCAGGTACCCCATCCCCTGAGGCCTGACCTAAATATTTTTTTGGGAGGGTTGAAGGGGCTGCACGGCCCCCACCCCAGAACCGATCTTGCCCTAGAAACCCCATCCCCTGGGGCCTGGCCATGTGACTTGGGTAGCCCCTCAAGGCACCTGCAGTCCCAGGTGGCTCCCTACCTCCTGTGGGAGCTGGCATTGCTGTCACGGAGCCTGAGAGCAGTTTCCTCTGTTGCCCTGCCTGCAGCTCCGCAAGCAGGGAAACAGAGAAAACCTCTGCTCGCATGAAGTGAGAGCAGTTTGACAGCTCTCACTTCATCCATGCGGAGTGTTTGACCTGACTTGGTGGGAGCTGTCAAAGCCCCACCAAGTCACAGCAAACAGCTATGTCCCTGGAATGGGCTCCCCAGGACACTGCAGAAGCCGGCCCTGAGGGGTGGTGGGCCCCAGGGCATTTAAACACTCCTTGAGGGGGGCCGTGTGGTGCCCCTCCAAAATCTGAATAGCCCCAGAGAGGTGGTGGTCCCAGGGCCTGGTGGTCCGCAACAGACCCCCTATCTCTTTTTAAATTAGCCCCTCCGGGACCTGGCCCACCCTGGGGCTTGTAAAAAACAAGCGCAGAAGGCAATGCTTTTTTCCAAAAAGAAATTTCCTAAATTTGAGACATCTTTGCAAATTCCCTGGAATGAAAAAAAATATATATATTTTTTTTACTCTTGGTGGGAGTCTCTCTGGAACCACAGCACCAGAGCTAAGGGGTCAGGGTGACTGTTCCCTGGCCCCTTGCCTTTCTTTTTTTTTTTACTTTTTTTTGTGGAACTCGGCTGAAGCTGTGTTCCAAGATGGCTGCCAACACTTCCTTGTTTAAAGTGTTGGCAGCCAATCAGAGCTCTGCAGCTCTGTGCTAGAGCTCATTATGAGTCGCTAAGGCATCGTGACCAGAGATATACAAATTTGGATTTCGTTTAATTTCCCGTAAAATACTGGATGGATTTACACCAAAAAACTAAAAGCACAATTTGCATACTAACAGTTAGCTTTTTGCCGAATTTGATGTGATCTCATCCAGTGGTTTGGGCTGTAGTTGTGTTCAAAGGTCCTATGGGAATTAACATGGGAAACACAAGTTTTTTTTACCCCCCCCCCCCTCCTTTTTCTCAGCCCCTGCTTGATGGATCACCCCAAAATTATCCATGCACAATGAGAATCACTAGGGCACTTTTTTGAGGAAACTTTCATGAGTCTTAGGGTCTTAACTATAACTACCTACTGGCGACTGCCACTAGGTAATATATACCAACTTGCATTTGCCATTAGGTAGTTATAGATAGGACCAAGTTTCCATAGAAAAAGCATTTTTTGATTTGCCTATATCTTTGGCACTGTTTGATGAATCTTCATGAAACTTTCCAAACACAGGCCCATATTTATACTTTTTTAGCGCCGCATTTGCGCTGCTTTTTGATGCAAAAACAGCGTAAACTTACAAAATACAATTGTATTTAGCAAGTTTGCGCCATTTTTGCATCATAAAATGACGCAAATGCAATGCTAAAAAAGTATAAATATGGGCCACAGTGTGCCAGTGATTCTCATTTCGCTTAGGAAGTTTCGGGGTGATCCGTCAATTGGAGGCCAAGAAAAAGGGGGAGTCAAAAACATGCTTTTTCCATGTTAATTCCCATAGGACCTTCTAACTTGACTACAACCCGAACCACTGAATGGAATTACACACAATTTGATAAAAAGTTAGCTGTGGGTACTCAGATTGTGCTTTCAGTTATTTGGTGTAAATCCGTTCAGTAGTTTTTGAGATATTAAAGGAAATCTGTATATCTGAGATTGCGACAACTTTGCAAATAATGACAAGCTCTTGCAGGGAAATTGAGATTTCTGACTGGCTGCCAACACTTCAGCCAGGAAGTGTTGGAAGCCATCTTAGGACTTGGCTTTACCCAAGTCCCACAAAAAAAACATAAAAAATCGGACAGGGGGCCAGGGTAGAATCACCCTGATCCATTAGCTCTGGCAATTGGGTCCCAGAGGGACCCCCACTAGGGCTAAAAAACACTTTAAAAAAAACATTTGCAATGATTTTGCGCTGACTTGACAAATTCGCAGGAGAAAAAAAAAAAACAAGCACAGGTTGCTGTGCTTATTTTTCAGAAACCCCTAGGTGGGCCAGGCTCCAGGTTCATTGACATTTTTAATGCAGCCTCGGGGACCTCCACCTCCCTGAGGCATTAAAGAAATTGAATGTGGGGTGATGTGCGCCTGCCCCCTCCCTCAGCCCCGGGGACGGCCACCTCCCCGGGGCTTTAAACAAATATAAGGCAGGGCGGGCGCAGCCAAGTCCGCCACCTCCCTGGTGCTTTAAACAGATAAGATGCAGGATTGTGTGCAGCCTCCAGCAGCCCCACAGACCACCTCCTCCCCAGGGCTTTAAGCAAATATGATGTGGGGGCCTGCACCCCCCCACAGTCCGGGGACTGCCACCTCCATGGGGGTTTAATTAAATACAAAGCGGAGGACTCCTCACAGCCCCAGGGACCGCCACTTCCACTGGGCTTTAAATAAATACATAAATAAAATGCCATGAGCAGCAATGTTCATTGGAGAGGGGGCACGTGGCCCCCCTTGAGGAGCCACAGATGGCCCTGGGGACCTCCACCCCTCCAGGGCCAGCTCCTGCCTTGTCCCGGGGTGCCCATCCCCGGACATAGCTTTTTACTTGGTGGGAGCTCTCCCGTTGACAGAAAGTGGAGTTTTCATTTGTTTCCCTGCACGCAAATATGCGAGCAGTAAAGCAGATGAAAACATTTCTCCCACAAGCAGGGAGCTGCTATTTAAAGCATCTCACTGCTTCTGGAAGTAATGCCGGCTCCCATAGGATGTGGGGAGTCACGTAGGACCGCAGGGGCCTTGAGGTTCCCGCTGCAGTCCTGTCTCTCTCTTCCATACCATGACAGGATGGAAGCTAGAGAGAGAGAGAGATTTTCATTCAATGGTCTCTCCATGCAATGACTTCAAAGTGTAAGACTAGCAAGATGTTTGGTACAAATATTATAGTTAGGTTTAGATGCAGAGTGGAACAGAGTCACTTGTGAGCTAATGGTCAAGGTCTTGCGCTGTCACTCAGTAGGCTGAACTTTCAAATCCTACTATCGCTTTGCAGTATGTATGTTTATTTACTAGTGTTTTGAAATATCTCATTCTAAATATATCATGCATCAAAGCCTAAAAAACTCTGTATCTCTCCCTCTCACTGTCTCTCTCTCAATTTCTCTTTTTTAATCTTTCTCTCACTCACACACCCACTAAGACCCTTACGCACCCACTAACAGACCCACTCAGACCCCCGTGCACCCACTTACAGTCCCACTCAGACCTTCACACACCTGTCACAGACCCACACACTCACGCACCCACTCACAGACCCACTCAGTGTCTCACACACCCACTCACAGACCTACTGAAACCCTCATTCACCCACTCACATACCCACACAGACACACCCACTGATAGAGCCACCAAGACACTGATGCACCCACTCTCACAGCCAAGCTCACACCCAGATAACCCTCTCACACCTATTCTCACACCCAGAGACACAAGCCGTGACCAACTCCTGACACGCATGGCCAAAGGTTGTGCGTAGCGTGGGGTTGGGTGGGTAGAAGTATTGGCCACAGTGTCTGGCTGCAGGCAAGGCCCTGCGGGCAAACCCCACATGCATGGCCAAAGGCCATGGGCGGCGGGGTTTGGCTGGTTATAGAGGTAGACCACAGACTGAAGGCTGAAGGCCGTGCGCAGCGCAGAAGTGGATTGTTATATGGGTTGGCCGCAGGGTTGGCTGCAGGGTCGGCACCAGGCCAGGCCCTGTAACCAACGGCCGAAGGCTGTGCGCAGCAGTGGTTGCATTAAGGTATAGTTATGAAGATTATTTTATGTTAAAAAAACCCATCAAAAGTCACTTAAAAAACCAAAGGTTACAGAGACGTTATAGATAGACTTACATATTAAACATAAAAAAACATAGAAATTCACCTGGTATAGTTAGAGTTATCTGAAGTAATTATAACTTGTGCCCTAAGGTAATTATACCTCACGCCTTGCCATGCTCTTCTAATTACCTCAGAAATTAACACACTCATGTCAACTTTGATAACATGATTGATAATATCAATGTAATATTTGCAGTACAACTTTTGACAAACAAACTGTGCATGGTGGGGGCTCAAGTTATGGTTACCTTAGGGCACGAGTTGTAGTTACTTGAGATAACTATAACCAGTGAATTTTGAACATTTAAAATGTGAGCCTAACAACAACATCCCTGTAATCTTTGTTTTTTGAGGAAGAGAGAGAGATAGTGTGTGTGTGTGTGTTTGTGTGTGTGTGTGTGTGTGTGTTTTCCTATAGTATGATTTAATTCCGTTTTTCTTGGTACACAAAGAATCTGTTTTACGGATGATACGACTGACCCTAGAGTTTTTTTTAGATTGCATTCATGTTTAACTATACGTGTTAAAAAAGTGTAGACTTTTCTGATGTGTAAAACTTGTGTGCGATTGAAAACAGTCAGAGCTCCAGTTGTAAGCAATTTCCAAGAACAAAAACTGCACCAGAGATGCTAATTGAATGTGAAAGGGAGATACAAAAGTCCCAAAGACAATCTGTGAGGGGCTGGTGTGGGGGGGAAGAGATCAGCTACACCGGCATTTCCGATGTGGAGTACAGAATTCGAGAGAAGAAATGTCGAGTATTTGATGGGAGGCAGAGTAGCCCTCCTACACTCCCTTTTCGCTCTGCCTTTTATCAAAGTTGGCATTTAGTCTGCTTAATAAAAGGATAATTTATGTCAGAGTCCACTAATGGTGCTCCCTAATCTCCGTGCCCTTCGGACATCATGAGTTCCTCTGTAAAGAAAACATGCTTCAGGCTGAGGGGGAGGCCTGCACTGTGTGAAAACATGAAGTGCTCTGTGCTGGCCTGAGTGGCTGCAACCCACCAGGGGACACTTAAAGTCAATGAGCGCAGGCCTCCTCGGTGCCGAGGTGTGGGGTGGCTGTGGACTTTAGAGGACCAAGAGACCTGGAGCTTAATCCTGGCTTCCACCCTTTAATCTTAATTGTGTGATCTTGGAATAAATAAGAGATGTGCCTGTTTCTTTCCTGATGTGAGTAAAACACTTGGAAACAAGCTCGACGCCTGCATTTAAAGCCATATAAGGTAAATTGCACTGCCCTCTTCTTTATTTTGTTAGAGTTTTTCTTGAGACTGCTCTATGTTTGATGAATATATTGGGAGTTGAAGTACAAGCTGTGAGGCGAGGGTCTCAGTGGCATTCTGTGATGTCCCCAGAGGTGAGGGTTTAAATGACCTCATGGTGGAATGTTTTGTTTACAGTAATTTTCTAAAAAGATTGTTTGCTTCCACCCAGGGACTAGTACAATCCATTCCCCGGTCTCAGGACTGGACTCCCTGGGACCTCTCTCTATGTGTATCCCATCACTCAGAGATGTGGTTTTGAAAGCAGGCTTCTGTTGGCCACATAGTTGGTTGGCCTGGGCTATTGTCCACAGTTAGGGCTTGATTGAGATTTTTGGAGGATGAGTTATTCCGTCACAACAGTGATGGATATCCCGTCTGCCCAAATCTAAATCCCATTATATCCTATGGGATTTATATTGCAGCTGACAAGATAGTTCTCAATCAGGCCCATAGTCTTGTGCTTGGTGCACAGCTCTTTGTACTCTATTCTGGCACCTCTGGGGGTCAGTGGAGAGCTTTCAAGGGTAGTTGTCTGCTGTTGCACAAGCGCTGGTTCAGATACATCAGGGCCGCTTCATTCCATGTCCTCTGGGCATGTTGCTCAGATTAGTTTGAGCGCTCTGGAACACGGCACTGCAGTGATTTAACTGGACCTCCACTGCAGCTCTGGTGAGCTCCACTGGATGGTCACTTCAGAGGGTACAAGAGTTCTCCAGAGGAGAAGGAGTTTTATATTGATATCCTTGACCATCACCCCTGAATCCCAATCTAACACCAGTTCTAACCATAACCCACCCTAACTAAAGCCTAACCTGAACCCTCACCTAAACTTTATTAATAACACTATTCTAGCACTGACCGCACCTCTAGGTAATGATTAGAGAGTAACCGTAACCCCTATCCTAAACTAGCCTATTCCTACTCTGACACTAACCCTATGCCTAAACCAAATCCTAATCTTAACTACTGTGGAATAACTCTAACCAATGTCTAAAATCCATCTATAACGCCATCCCTATCCCAAATTCCAACAGCAACCTTACCTAAAGCTAACTCAAACCCTATATTAAACCTAACCTTAAACTAAACACAAACTTTAATCCTAACCAAATCCCTAATACAAATTGTGCTATTTTTCTACCCCAAACACTAATCCTAAATGCAACTCTTAAGTGAAACTCTGACCCTCACATGAACCATAACAGTTCATCCAATATGATGTCAGACTATGCAAGACTACGCAAATAATATTTACTCTGACACCCAATATGGATAAGGAGCCTCAGTCCATAACCTTCTGGTATCAGCAGCTTCCATTAGTTCCCACAGCAACCACTAGGTAAAGACTCTACTGAAAACCTTACCAGCCAGACCCTGTGTGACCCCACAATCTGATTCCAATGTCTTCCTACATGTCCCGACACACCTTCTTGTGACTTTTTGTGCCTACGTCCTGGGCCTGCTACCTTGCAGAGGACATTTTTTTGTGAGAATCTGAAACCTCACATTTTTTGTGGGAGCTCACCTTCTTTAAAATGAAACTGCTCTTGTGCTTAGTGCACAAAAAGCAGGGAAGGCCCCTGGCCTTGACAGAATTCCCACTGATATGTTTTGTTCTGAACCATTAATATGGGGCCCTTATATTAACTGCCTATCAAATATGATTGCGGAAGGTGGCCCCATACTGACCTCCTGGAGAGGTACGGAAATTATACCCATTTTTAAAAAGGGGAATAGGCAGGACCCAGGGAGCTATCATCCCATAAGCCTTCTAGATAATGTTCAAAACATCTATAGCAAGCAAATGTTTACCAAGCATTGGGAATGGATAAATTAAAAAAATGTCTTATTCCTCCTCCAGGCTGGGTTTAAGCCTAATGTAAGCATGGTTGAGCAGGCTCTTAGTTTTTTGACTATAGAATGGAAAATGGTCGACGGGGATTGCTATTCATCGCTTTTGTCGATCTGCACGTGGCTTTTGACCTAGTTCTCTGGGTCAAGCTGTGGAGGGTTCTTGGGAAAATTGGGGTTCCATCCGGTTCATTATGCCTGATCCAAAAACTAAATTTAGGGAACTTTTCTAGGGTCAGATGGGGCCTTGGTGGGGAAACAAACGTCGATATTCCTATTCGGCAAGGTGTCCGCCAGAGATGCGTTTTGGCACCCACTTTATTTTTGTTATTTATTGAGGGATATATCTCTCATCTTAGGGATTGCCAGAATGATTCCCCAAAAATGGCTAAGTCTAAAGTGCCAGGGCTGCTCTCTGCCGACGACACTCTCCTCCTTTCACAAACCCTCCAGGGATTAAATACTCTTCTGGGAAAGTTTGCCTTATTTTGTAAAGACCATGGCCTGGAAATAAATAGCAATAAAACCAAGTTTATGGTATTTAGTCATCAAAAGAGAATTAAAGGGAATTTAGTCCCGGAGGGCGTTAGATTAGAAAGGCTGGCTGAATTTGACTATTTGGGTGTGAGACTGAGTGACTCCCACAAATGGCTGGTCAGATTCAGAAAAGATCCCTGACTCTTAAGCTTAGAGCCGGCTCTACACTCAGACTCGCCAATAGGACAGTTTCACATCCGATTTCGCATGTGGTAGAGATTTATAAGGCCCGAGTCTGTGGGGCTGTGCTGTATGGGGCCAACTTATGGGGCTATAGTAACCTTGATCGGTTGGATCTCGCTGAAAATTCTTTTATTAAATCCCTGCTGAGCCAACCCCAAAAAAGTGCCCCTACATTACGCCTGAGGCTAGATCTAAATCTAAGATATATTTCTGACATAGCCCACCTGAAACCTATATGCACTGGGTTAGACTGTGGGCCACAGAGGACCTGGCCTCATACAGAGAACACCTTTGGGTGATAGATTACTACTGCTTAGCTTCAACGATCCCCTAGGTTGTGAAAACGTGGCTGTTCAGACTGGGCCTCTCTGACTATTGGTCAAATCCCTCTTGCATAGCCAGAAATGCTCGGGAAATTGTTAAAACTAGCTACTGGGACACAGTTTTCCGTAGCAGAATTGCCGCTGTGCAATCAGGTAGCCCCACTGATCTTTATTTATCTATTAAGTGTGATTTCCACTTTTTATGTTTATTCCCTTGCTGACATCCTTTTCAAGGGCAGCTCCTCCGCAGTGTCGGAGGGGCGTCGTCTCCTGGATGAGCCGGCAGATGAAAAATAGCTTGCTATCATTTTATTTTTCATCTGCTGGTTCAGCCAGCAGGGGCAAGGAGGGGCGGGGCTGGGCCAAGGGGAGGAGGGGAGAGGGCACTAAGTGTGCCAATGTGTTTGGCCGGCCGTTTCAGTCTGGCCAAACACACATGCGCACTTATGTTTCTCCATCCCGGATGTATACGCAGCCGGGCTGGAGAAACAGCAAAGACCCCAGGCTTGTGTCTGAGAGGCAGTGACTGCTGCTCAGACCAATCCCGACGCTGCTTACATGCTATGGTTAGCATGTAAGCAGCACCAGGATTGCTGGGGAGCCTGTGCTGGTGTCCCAGGGAATGCTGGGACACTAGAAGAGGACTGAGGCGGCAGGAGACGGCAGTGGGAGATGGATGGCACAAGGTAAGTGATTTCCTTTTTTTTTTTTTTATTCCTCCGTCGCTCGTCGTAAAACCGCTCCTTGACATATGCGGCGGCTGCCACTGATCCCTTTACATTAAGTTCAAGGAAGGTAATTCATTCAGCCTTTATAATTTTATTTGACATATCTCAACACTTTTTCATTTTTTGTGCCCTTGCTGCGAATACTAATTTAGGTCATACATCTAGATACCTGGGCGACATGGCGGACCCTTCCATAGTGTTTCTGTTTGTAGTTAAAGGTTTTTGTCTATCTGGGTCCCTAGTAGTGACTTGCCAGCCCCACTTACTTGTGGAAACCCCCCTGATTGTCGAGAGTGGGAATTTGAGAGGGCAGTGTACTAGCACGTTAGTTGATTAGGTTTTTACCTTTTTTTAATATGGGACGATTATTTCTGATCTTAAGTATTTTTATAGATTTCGTTGAGATTTATATTTTTACCATATCTTTTATGTATGTTGGTACTTTTAAGGCTCCATGAGTCAAAATCAAGTTTGTTGAGTGATGTTGCTCTTTGTAGCCTGCAGTGTCCGCATAGCTTTCTGTTTGCAAGCTTTGCTGCAGTCTTTGTCAAGGATTCTGTTAATCTTTCCACTTTTTCGAAAGCTGCGAAGTATTTTGGTTTGACACTTTTGTGTGAACGTCATGACTTTTGCAACAGCTTATGGTCCACAAACAAGTATCTAAGTGTAATAAAAAAAAGGTTCTGTATAAGATTACATCACGTCCTTCTGCTGTGTAATGCTATTTTTTCTACAAAAAAATCTCTGCAAAAAGTAAACTTGTAAAGAAAAACATCTACATTCATTTTCAATCTTAACTGGGTTCAAGTAACGATTAAATGATGTCTCTATACAATGAAAGAGATTTCACAGAAGAAAGCTTGGTCAGAGTGAACATTGCCTGGTAAAGTTCACAGAAAACACAAATATTCAATGTAAAAAACTCTGCAAGCCTCAAGACTTCATCTACCATTTCTGACCTTCATGAGTTTTACCTTGTATTTCTGCCTGCTGATTGACTCTAGAATCCTGCAGTTTACTTTTGCCCTGAAAATTTTTATTAGGTATGTCCATGATTAAATCTTCTGCGGTTATGTACCAGTGGGACTAAATAGGTAATGAATGCAGCCGGCAGTGGGGCGTTAGGGCTCCGCCCCTTCAACATAACGCCCGCCTCCTGCTCCTGCCACCTGCTGGAGATAGTGGGTACTACAAGTAAACAATCTCACACTCATTTGTTCATAGGTAATTCCTGTACTATGAAGTAGGCAGCAGGCGACGGAGCCAACACAGTGCGCTGCATTATACATGTGGGAGGGTGGTGGGTGTACAGTACCGCCTCACACATTCACAGCACTTTACGTGACAAGCTACACTAGCTTCTGACTATACACTATGGGGGTCATTCTGACCCTGGCGGTCATGGAGCGCCAGGGCCAACGACCGCGGGAGCACCGCCAACAGGCTGGCGGTGCTCCCATGGGCATTCTGACCGCGGCGGTACAGCCGCGGTCAGAAACGGGAAACCGGCGGTGCCCTGCCGGTTTCCCGCTGCCCTGGGGAATCCTCCATGGCGGAGCTGCAGGCAGCGCCGCCATGGGGATTCCGACCCGCTTACCGCCAGCCTGGTTCTGGCGGTTTTGACCGCCAGAACCTGGCTGGCGGTAACGGGTGTCGTGGGGCCCCTGGGGGCCCCTGCAGTGCATGGGCACTGCAGGGGCCCCCTAACAGGGCCCCACCAAGATTTTCAGTGTCTGCTAAGCAGACACTGAAAATCGCGACGGGTGCGACTGCACCCGTCGCACCACTTCCACTCCGTCGGCTCCATTCGGAGCCGGCATCCTCATGGAAGGGGGTTTCCCGCTGGGCTGGCGGGCGGCCTTCTGGCGGTCGCCCGCCAGCCCAGCGGGAAACTCAGAATTACCGCGGCGGTCTTTTGACCGCGCAGCGGTATTCTGACGGTTCCCGCTTGGCGGGCGGCTCCCGCCGCCCGCCAAGCTCAGAATGACCCCCTATATCAGTTCACGAAGAGTCGGTATGACTTGTCAGTCATTTAACTCTTTTATAAGCCTGGGTAGAGGAGGAAAGCCCATCTCCAGCCCCATCCTTGCTGCTGATACAACAAAAGCTGGTGAATCTGTCTGAGACAAGCAAAAGCTGTCAATCATGACAGCTTCCGCTTGTACCTTGTGGCGCGCTGCTGGCAGCGCTGAGGATGCTGAACACGGGAGGGCACAGGGGTGGTTCGCCCTTAGTATCATCTTCAGGGCAAGTTTCAGTTACAGGTTATATTTGTGTGTGTGTTTGTGTATGTGTGTGCGTGTGTGTGTGTGTTTGTGTACATGTGTGCGTGTGCTGATATTTGTGCTTTGTTTTACTATATGGTGTACGTGTGGGTAAGTTAAGTTCTGTTTATGGGTATTTAAAAATGGAAGAACCTGTGTGCTAAATGCAAACCCTCCATAACCAAGACTGTGGTGTGCTGCCAGGGTTCACAATAGTGCACACTGTGTGGGTCAGCGGAAGGACACTTTGGGGTTATACTGGATGCCTGGTTCAGATGGTGCTAAGAGCACCACTTTCTTCAGCATGTCTTCTCTTTGTTTTTAAGGAAGACATTTGCAACTCTCCATGATCTAAACCTTGTGCCATCGAAAGCCTCATTAGGTGATGTCACAGCCAGACACCGAAGGTGTCAGTGTGACACTACAAGGCTGACACTACCTTACAAAGTAGTGTCATTTTACTTGTTTTTTCTGCAGATCACCTCACAAAACACTAGGGCATTCGCTTGGTCCCTTTTGTTCTGGTGTCGCTCTATTAAAACCGCGCAAATGATAACACAAACAAGTTACTCGCAACAACAGGGACACGCAGACCATATATTACCGATGGGGGCAGTGTAGTTAGGCTAGAGCTTAAGACACGTCATAATAGAAAAAATACTTTTTTCCTGTTGGATTTAAAAGCACAATATTAATTACACTTCTGGGAGAGCGAATCCAGAGGCACCCTCCTCAATAGTCCCACATAAATTTCCTATTCTCTCTCTCACTTGTGTTTTCGCTCTCACTTTCTCTAGCTTTTATTTCTCAATGCTTTTTCTCTCTTCCCCTCTTTAATCTCTCTCTCTCTTTTTTACTAATTCTTGCTCTCTCTCTATCTTGCTCTTTGTCGTCCTCCTTTTTCCCATACAGTTCTTCCCTCGCATCACTCATTCTCCCTGTTTCTCAACTACTTTTTCCATTTTCTGTTTCTCCCCATTGGGCACCCTCACTACCGCCTCTGATTTTGTTTCTCTCTCTCTTCTTTTACACCATCATCCTGTGTCCACTGTTAGTAGCT
This sequence comes from Pleurodeles waltl, assembly GCF_031143425.1. Classification (NCBI taxonomy): domain Eukaryota; kingdom Metazoa; phylum Chordata; class Amphibia; order Caudata; family Salamandridae; genus Pleurodeles; species Pleurodeles waltl. Next base: position 56,984,265 of record NC_090438.1, read on the forward strand.
CCCCCGGTCCTGCTTTTTTTCTCTGAATCCTGGTTCTTGTAATTCCATTCATAAATAAATATAATAAAATCTAAATTTTAATATTAATGGAAAGGCTTGAGCTTTCAAAAATTCAATTTAAGCCACTCGTGGTCCATACTGTTTTCTGTTTGACGCACTTGCACTGCTCCCACAAATCAATCTCATTGAATTTTTAGCCTCTAATTTCAAATTCCTTCACACTTACATAACTTTTTAATATTTCCAACTTCACATTTTTCTTCTTTATGTACATTCAGTTTATTAATCTGTTAATAATATTTATTTTTCTAAGCAGGCACAGGCCACCTGAGTAGGCTTTGCAGATCCTCAGGGGTCCCTGGACCACAGGTTAGGAACCACTGACCTACACAACATCCCTAACAGACTCAACAATCCTCTGGGCTGTATAGAAAAAGGGTGGTGGTTAGAAGGAAGGATCAGGTAAGAGGGAGTAGAATGTGTAGGAGCGAAAGAGGACAAGGTAAATTGGACAAGCATTACCAAAAAAGCTGTTTGTGAGACAGAGAGAGAGAGAGAGAGAGAGAGAGAGAGAGCGAGGTACAGAGACAGGATGAGGACAGTGAGGAGTAGAGAAGGTGAAATGGAGAAAAGGACACATGGTACTGAGAAGTTAAAAAAACGCAGAAGGTGTTGCCTGGTTGGCTAGAGATTGAGGGGCCAGAAGATAGAGGTGGCAGTAACACCCAGTCCCAGTTTCAGTTCTGTGTTGACAAAGTCAGCCATTTTGTGGAGACCAGCATTCCTCTTCTTTCTCTCTAGTGTGCTGTTGCATAGCTAGGGGCATATTGACAAGCCCCCAGTACCTCCTTGCGCCATCCTAACGTTACTTTTTTTTTTTTTTACGCTATGTCGGCGTCCACGTGCCAGATTTACAAAGTGGCACAATGTAAGCATTGCGCCACTTTGTAACCCTTTGTGCCATATTATGCCTATGCCAGGCATAATGCATGCAAGGCGGGCATCCCCCCGTTAGGAGGGCCAGAAAAATGGTGCAGTGAAATTTACGAGATTTCACTGCTCCATTTTTCCCATCATTTTTAACGCCTGCTCTTAGAAGGCATTAAAAATCATGGAAAAAATGGCGCAGTTAAATCTTGGAGATTTCACTGCGCCATTTTTTCTGGCCTCCCCACACCAGAATGCCCCCTTTGCCTACATTATGCCTGCCACAGGCATAATGTGACACAAGGGGGTGCAAAGTGGCACAATGCATGCATTACGCCACTTTGGCAATCTGGCGCTGCAAAAATGCCTTCCTAACGCAAAAAAAATTATGCTAATGTGGCGCAAAGGAGGCGCTAGGGCCTTGTAAATATGCCCCTTGGCCTAGTCACGATTCTAGTACCAAAGCTGAGAAGCTGGGTGTCCCATTTGCTCATGAATTGTCGTTCCAGCCACAAGTTCAACATTTTACGTCGACATGTTTCACCCAAGTTAAAGATGCTTCCTTTCATGTAGACTGCTGCACTGTGTTGTATTTTAGCTTTCCAACTCCTACAGAGTACAGAAGGTATACATATTTGTAGCCTTTGGAAATAAAACCGTTTTGCAGATTCGCCTTACCCTGCACTGGTTGCCAGTGAATTCAGTGTAAGGCTCTGGGGCTGCTCTACAGAGCCCTTTAACCCTGGCTCACTTTTCTCTGACATACTAGCCTGATAGAGGCCATGTCTTCGCTTCTGCTTGAAGTGCCTCGATGGAAACAAATCAGGTGAGGAGGGAGAACCGTCTGAGTCCCGGGACTGAGGCTCTGGAATGACCTCTCTCCTGCACTTCGTAGCATTACCATTATCAACTTGTTCAAACGCTCCTAAAATAACACGTTTGGCTAATTTGTTCTGTTTTTTTTTCTCTCATGAATGTGAGTTTAAAAATAAATAAATATATTATTATTATTAAAATTCTAACAATAGGCCACACTTGTAGATACATACCTTCCCCTGCTTCTGATGCAGAACACTCATTATCGGATTTTGGGGTGAGATTTAGTGATCGGCAAGTCTTAGTCATCATCTGGGTGTTCATAGGCCCAAGGATGGCCAGGAGACCATGGGCCAGATGTAGCAATATTGCAAATTGCGACTTGCAATGCAGTACGGTGTCTCAGACACCGACTGCGACTCGCTATGGGGTCGCAATGACCCACCTCATGAATATTCATGAGGTGGGTCGCAAATTGCGGCCCCATTGCGAGTATAGGCACTCGCTAACATGGAGGCCTGCTGTCGTCAGCAGACCTCCGTGTTCGTGACTGCTTTAAATAAAGCAGTTTTTTTTTTTAAGTGTAGCCCGTTTTCCTTAAAGGAAAACGAGCTGCACTTAAAAAAAAAAACGAAACCTTCAGTTTCGTTTTTTTTTCAGGGCAGGCAGTGGTCCCTTGGACCACTCCCTGCCCTGAAAAAAATGTTTGGGGTCCATTCACAAACTGGAAGGGGTCCCATGGGGACCCCTTCCAATTTGCGAGTGGGTTACCATCCACTTCAAGTGGAATGGATACGATTTGCGACCGCGTACGCGGTCGCAAATGGTATTGCATCCCACTCAGACTCGCAAATAGGAAGGGAACACCCATTCCTATTTGCGATTCTGAAATGCATATTGCGAGTCGGTACCGACTCGCAATATGCATTTCTGAATAGCAAAGAGGCTTTTGCGCCTCGCAAACGGCGATTTTCGCCGTTTGCGAGGCGCAAACGCTTTGCTACATCTGGCCCCATATTACGTAAACTGCCCTGACATTTGCACCTGCTTTTTGGGGCGCAGGGTCACTTTGGTACTACTGAAGGGACCACAGACTCTTGCATGCCCCGATTTGAAGCCTGGATCGTGCCAGCAGTATATGCGCACCAGAGGTGGCGTATAACAACATTCCCTCATTTGCATGAGGGTTTAGCCCCATGCAAATGGAGGAACATATTTGCCTTTACACCCACATGATGTTACAGATGCTGGCCCAGTGGCAAACAAGCTGTTGTGAGGCAGCATATATTGCACAACACATTGAAGGTGGCACATGGTCACTGTGCCCCTCTGAAGGTGCCTTTTGGGATGAATGCATGGGACCCAGGGATCCCCAGACACCTCCCTGCAGGCGGGTGACTGAGCCTAAACCACAGGGCAGATCCACCAAGAATGAGAGAAGGATGTGTAGGGTTACACTGTGGCTCCGCCTTTCACTGACTCGCTCTCTCCAATACAGGGGTGCACTGTCAGAGTTTGTGCCCCCTCTGTGGACAGCACATTTTTTTCTGAGTTTGAGCCCACTGTACTTTTCTGCACCTGGTGCACCTAGTTAGGGATTTAGGGCCAGATGTACAAAAAGTTTAGCAATCACAAATGGTCTGATTTGCAGAAATGGGCCATTTGCGACCGCTAAGAAGCACTTTGACATGTACAAAGTCCTATTTGCGATTCAGTAACCTATTACCGAATTGCAAACTGGGTCCATGATTCAATATTAGGAAGGGGCATGTTAAGGGCGTCCTTTCCTAATAGTGACTCGCAGTGGGATGTAAGAATGTTTCACGACCGAAATGCGGTCGCATAACGTTTGTAGGTTACCACCAACTTCACATTCGTGGTAACCCATTCGCAAATGAGAAGGGCTCCCTTTGGAACTCCTCACCCTCTGTGAATGTTGGTAAAAATATTTTTTAAGAGCAGGCAGTGGTCCGAAAAGAAAACTTTTCATTTGTATTTTTGAAACGCATCCTGTTTTCGGTTAAGGAAACCGGGCTGCATTTAAAAAAAAAAAATGCTTTTTTGAAAAAGGAACCACAGACATGGTGGTCTGCTGACCCCAGCAGGCCACCATCACTGTGATATTTGGCAATCCTCAATGGGTCACAAATTGCGACCTGCCTCGTGGATATTAATGAGGTAGGTCTATTTTTGACCCACTGGGAATCACAAACAGTGTGAAACACAATTTAGTATATCGCTGTTTGTGATTACCAACTAGCGAATCCCAAAAATGGACATTTAGGTCATTGCAAACACTGAGGTACGTACATCTGGCCCTTAGTGCGGCGCACATTAGAACACTATGCAGGGGGGAGTTACTTAAGCCCCCAGGTGACTGTGAGGAACCTTTATTTCTGCTTCTAGAGGGTACCAGAGCCAGGGGGGATAGAGAGGGAAGGTTGCAACACCAATGTGGGACTAAGGACATAGTTGCACTTATAATTTTATAGTCAGACGCTGATCCCTGTGCAGGAAGAAACATTTCTGGGGCCAACAGTCACTGTTTGTAACCAAAGCACCGCTCCCTCCACGCTGCTATGATCTGAGCAGCAGATAACTTCCAAGGGGCATACCTCGCCCTCATCCTTGTCACAGCACAGCCCTCTTCCTCTCCTAGCCTGACTTGAAATGAAAAATAGGCTGTCAAAGGCCGAGCCAGGGGCCCGGATGGCATGCAGTGCGGATGATTCATGTGCTTTTCACAGGCCTTTGTCGGAGCGGCAATTCTTCACCAAGTCAGACACGAGATGACAACATTAGCAGATGGAATTTCAAAGCGTCCCCGATGAGGCAGACACCACAACAGGCAGATATCCAAACCGGGGGCAACAGAAGCCTGAGAAGGCCGAACTGCGCGGGGTGTGAGAAGCCCGTGTAGCGCCTGTATGCGGGTGTTTAGTGCCCAAAACCGTCAAGTGAAAGTCAGTGACGGTGTTTATGCATTCCTTCCTTGGCATTTAGGCATTCAAATTATACCGGCTTTGTTGTAAAAAACACTCAACCTTTGCTCTTAGTGAAGTTGCAAGACTTCCTTCTAACATCTAGATTTGTACAAAAACACTGTCGTGGGCAATCTCCTGATATTTGAGGGGATTTGTCTCACAAAAATCTCCCTAAATGTGATTTTGCCTACTTTTCATCAACATCGCCAAAGAGCACTAGATAGGAACTCTTTTTATGTCCTCGAGTCCAGACTTTTAAATAACAGCAGCAACTAAATTTACCTAAAAGCGCTGCGAACGCAAAAAGGAATAGAGTAAATCCATATGGCGCCCTGCTACATCAGCATTGCTCGTTTCTTGCTGCTGCGTTCCGAGTTAAGAGTCCGTTTTCTGTTTTTCCTAGTTTTGCTTTTGATTGTTTGATTTATTTGACACTTACCATCTCTTTCTATGTTTGCTGTGATACACGTGTGTGGTCTGTGACTGCTAGTGTCCTTTCTGATACATACATGTGGTCTGTGACTGTGAGTGCACCTTCTGAAATGTGCATGCGGTCTGCAACTGCTTGTGTTCCTATTGATATGTGCATGCGGTCTGCGACTGCTAGTGCCACTTCTAATATGTGCACGTGGTCTGTGACTGCTAGTGTTCCTCCTGGTATGTGCATGTGGTCTGTGACCGCTAGTGTCCTTCCTGATATGTGCATGTGGTCTGTGACTGTGAGTACCCCTTCTGATGTGTGCATGCAGTCTGTGACTTTACCTAATTTGAAATGTGCATGTGGTGTGTGACAGCTAGTGACCTTTCTGATATATGCATGTTGTCTGTGACCGCTAGTGTCCTTCCTGATGTGTGCATGTGGTCTGTGAGTACCCCTTCTGATGTGTGCATGCAGTCTGTGACTCAGAGTACCTAGTTTGAAATTTGCATGTGGTCTGTGACTGCTTGTGTCCCCTCTGATATGTGCATGTGGTTTGTGACTTTGAGCGCCTCTTCTGATACATTTGTGTGATCTGTGACTGCAAGAACCTCTTGATATGCACATGCGGTCTGTGACCGTGAGCGCCTCTTCTGATACGTTAATGTGATCTGTGACTGCAAGAACCCCCTGATATGTGCATGCGGTCTGTGACTGTGAGGGCCTCATCTGATACATGTGTGCAATCTGTGACTGCAAGAACTCCCGCTGATATGTGTATGCGATCTGTGACTTTGAGCGCCTCTTCTGATACATTTGTGTGATCTGTGACTGCAAGAACCTCTTGATATGCACATGCGGTCTGTGACTGTGAGCGCCTCTTCTGATACGTTAATGTGATCTGTGACTGCAAGAACCCCCTGATATGTGCATGCGGTCTGTGACTGTGAGTGCCTCATCTGATACATGTGTGCAATCTGTGACTGCAAGAACTCCCGCTGATATGTGTATGCGATCTGTGACTTTGAGCGCCTCTTCTGATACATTTGTGTGATCTGTGACTGCAAGAACCTCTTGATATGCACATGCGGTCTGTGACTGTGAGCGCCTCTTCTGATACGTTAATGTGATCTGTGACTGCAAGAACCCCCTGATATGTGCATGCGGTCTGTGACTGTGAGTGCCTCATCTGATACATGTGTGCAATCTGTGACTGCAAGAACTCCCGCTGATATGTGTATGCGATCTGTGACTTTGAGCGCCTCTTCTGATACGTTAATGTGATCTGTGATTGCAAGAACCCTCTCTGATATGTGTATGCGATCTGTGACTTTGAGCGCCTCTTCTGATGCGTTAATGTGATCTGTGATTGCCTGACCTCCTGCAATATGCAAGCGGTCTGTGACTGTGAGTGCCTCTTCTGATACGTTAATCTGATCAATGATTGCAAGAACCTCTTGATATGTGCATGCTGTCTGTGACTGTGAGTGCCTCTTCTGATACATTCGTGCGATCTGTGACTGCAAGAACCTCCTGATATGTGCATGCGGTCTGTAACTGTGAGTGCCTCATCTGATACATTTGTGTGATCTGTAACTGAAAGAACCCTACCTGATATGTGCATGCGATCTGTGACTGAGTGCTTCATCTGATACATGTGTGTGATCTGTGACTGCAGGAACCCCCTCTGATATGTGCATGCGGTCTGTGACTGTGAGCGCCTCTTCTGATATGGGCACGCACCTCCTGTTTTGGGTGCTGTAAGCTGTGTGGATAAGGATATTCAGGATGCGTGTGGAGGAGGACGTGAACCATGTTTCTGTGATGAAGAGTGCATCTAAGTTATGTTGAGTGATGACAGAGATTCAGAGAGTGCGTTGATGAGCCTCACTTTCATGTACTTTCTGGTGGGTGATATGGGTGTTCTAGTGAGTGTTATGCGGCTGTTAGATGTGCAGGGAGGATGGCTAAGTTTGCATGGTCTGGGTGTGAGCACAGGATGGTGCACGGGGTGGTGATTTATGGCGTATGTTGATGCTGACTTACCTGAAGGGCAGTGTAAGAAACTGGGTTATGAGCTCCCAAGTACTGTGATCATTGTCTAAAGCACAACAAGCTCAAACAAGTTCAAAGAAGGGCCACGCCCCGTCCGTAAGGGTCCCAACTTGCTATTGGAGATGCCTTTGTCCAGGAGCATATTTTGTGAGCTAATACTGCTGTGAATGAGTGTATGCATATATGCTTTAACCATTCTTTTTTAGATCTCTTTCCCTGCAGTTTCCTATCCTAATTCCCTTCCCCCGCCTGGCTCCACCAATACTCGGTGCTCTAATAGCTTTCTGAGTTGGTGACGCCTGGAGGTGGGCCTTTTGCTCAGCATCGTGGAGATCCCGAGGAAAGGGCACTGTGACAGATCCCCACTGACACAAGAAGAACAGTCACCCAGGCACTCATCAGCAGTAAACTCGACAATGGCAAAGTGCTCTATGCCCGATTCAACAAAAATACTCCAAGCAAGACTCCAGAGAATACAGAACGCCGTGGTCAGATTGATCCTGGACATCGCCCACCACAGCCACATCTCCGCCCACCTGAGAGACCCACACTGTATCCTCGTCAAAAAACGCATCTCCTTCAAACTCCTGACCCACGCATACAAGGCCCTCTGCAACGTCGGACCTGCCTACCTCAACCACCGCCGGACCTGCCGACCTCAACCACTGTCGGACCTGTCTACACCCCCTCCAGGCAACTCTGCTCAGCGCAACTGGCCATCGCTACCATCCCCAGGATCCAGAAGAGCACGAATTAAGGAACATCCTTCTCCTACCTCGCCACGCAGACCGGGAACACAATGCTGCTCCACCTCAGGCAATCTCCATCATTGGCTCAGCTCAGGAAGGACCTCAAGACGTGGCTCGTCGACTGACCCGCGTCCCCCACCTAGCACCTTGAGAACCCACTTGTGATAAGCCACCCTTCATAAATGTTGATTGATAGATGCCACAGCATGAAGTGTCTCGGCTGCGGAATGAGAAGATAGCTCTGGCTCGTGTACAAATGTAGGATCACTAAATAGCCTCCTGTGACGAAGACCTGAAGGAAGACCAGTGATGAAAGGGAAGATGCACATTCTTTATCCCAGCTCAGAAGCCTCAAGTGGTGAGCCTACCATTGCCCTTCTCAGCGAAAAGTCAACAAGAAGACGCTAGCTTTCATAAATAAGTCAGAGAATTGACTCTTGTACTACAGAAGCCAAGGTGGTGAGACGCTGTTCACAAAAATTTCCTTACACTTTGCAGGATCTATGCCTTACCTCTCACAGACCAATCATAAACTTGGCATGTGTTGAGCTCTGACAGACCCATACCACCCTTAGCATGCAGCCATTCATGTTCCCATTCCTATCACAGACGTAACATGTAGCATGTTCAGGCTCAGTACACGGTGCACCGCCTTTGGTTGTATGACAAAATATTGAACACAAAAATATTGTGGTACAAAAACATAGTGGTAAAATCATCGGTCACAAACATTTCGTCTTTACATACTTTGTAATGTAAACTACAAAATTATTGAGATTCAGCATGCGTGTTCACAGGCTCACAACAGAGTATACAGCATTAGGCCAGGTTGGGCATGTAGCCTTCACCCCGGGGTACACATCAGAGACCCCACATGCAGTATTTATCCCTAACAGATCCAAAGGAGACTCAAAATGTGGCTGCAAGTCACAGAACATTCACTGGCTCCTCATGCAGCTTTGAGCTCCCACTGAGTTGTTACAGTCTCTGTCTCTCTGTGTAGAGGCGCTACATACAGCCTCAGAGCCAAGAGAGACTTATTACTCAGTAATTAGCGGTCACAGAGCCCTTGCGGTTACAGCATGCAGCTGTTTATCTCCAGAGATTCATAGGCTGGGTCCTGAGTCTTGTCATAGACCCACTATCCAACCTGAAGCCCACACTGACCCATCAAAACAGAGGTGCATCCTTCATCCCCACAGACCCACCAGACGCACCACCTCGGCCACTCTATCCGAAACTCAGGGGCATATTTACAGGCCCTGTGCACCTCCAGTACCTCACTTTTTGTGACACACCGGAGGCGCATACTGCAGACCCATATCTACAAGGCCATGCAAAGACAATTTGCGTGACTTGTCATGGCCTTGTATATATGGTGTAAGGCAATGCAGTGCAGGTTGTAGCATTGCCTTACACTGCGCCAGGAAGGCTTACCATGAGCGTTGCGGCGGGTGCTCCCATGCAACACCCGTGAGCTTTGTTGCAGTCCCAGATTTACAAGAATTTGTAAAGCTGGGAATGTGTCAAAACTGTAGCCTCCCCAGGGCAGGTGCCACGAGCAGAAATATATTTATTTTTCCTTGTTTGTTCCTCTTTCTATGTGTGCTGCATCTTGCAGCACACATAGAAAGAGGAAAATGCATCCCAGTATTGTTTTTGTGCATGAAGGTGCACTTTCCTGCACAAAACGAATCCTGCAGACAAAGCAGACACTCTTGCACCATGGTGCAAGGGTGCCTGTGTTGGTGCTAGGCTGTCATTTGTGCGCCGGCCCCGCGCCACAAGGCTTGTAAATGTGCCCCTCACTATGTAGGCCTCAGTGACCATCAATGATTTAGCTCTCACATCATGAACCCTCACAGACCTATGTCCTGCACTGCACAAGTGTTTCAAGTCAGTGCACTGTTCAGCCTCTAGACCTTAAACACCCCTCATGGCCACAGTCCCAAGAGGGCCATAAAAGGTTCAATATGCAGCACATAGCCCTATAGAGATATGAAACTCACAACATAGACTTTAGCTCTCACAGACCCATCAAGGGCTATGCATGATTACATCAACCTTCGCACACACTTCTAAGGCTAAGCAAACTGCTTTTAGCCCTCGGAGAGCCATCAGACAATCAACATGACCGATGGCAGGCTCACCATACAGTCTTTAGACTGGACTCCAAGCATGTCAGCACCCACCAATCACGACACCCCGTGCACCACATTCTTCTCGCCATCTAACACCCTAAACGTTTTCACAAGTTAATGAAAGCAGTCTCCCTGCACTGGAAGTTTTAAAATAAATATTTGTTATGGGAAGAATTAAGCTCTGAACAATCAATTTAGAACAAAACTCTAAAACTATTGTATGTGAACATTATAGACAGAGCCAAGACTTAACACTCACATTATCAGCATGCATCTTCAGTTCTCAGAGAGCAGAGGCGTGGTGAGCAACCCTATGTCCCCATATACACTATTGAGACTAAAAATACATTCTTTAGCCCACACAAACCCATTGTAATGTGAGTGCGCAGCCTTTAGCCCACCAGGCCCATTAAAGGTGTTACCTTGTGTTATTTGTAAAACGCACTATGAGTGTGCCTAGCCCTGCCTATGGTAGGCTAGTTAATTAAAAAGCCATGTCTTCACTTCTTGCAGAATTCAAGAGAGGAGGAGTCTCTGATGTAGAGTGGGAGGTCATTCCACACTTTAGGAGTGATGTAAGACAATGCCCGCCCTCTTGATCTGGTTTTGTGTGTGTGGGGGGGATGTGTGCGAGTAGGAGTTCTGTGAAGCGGAGATGTCGGGGTTGTTGATGGAAGGAGATGTGACTGTTCAGGTAGGTGGAGCATGAGTTGTGTAGTGCCTTGAATATGTGCGTGAGGAGACTGAATGGACCACGTCTGTGTATCAGGAGCCAGTGTAGCTCCCTGAGGTGTTGTGTGATGTCAGTTCTGTGTGTGAGACTGAGGGTGAGTCTGGCTGCTAAGTTCTGGATGGTCCGTAGTCTTCTAGTGAGTTACTTGATGATCCTGGTATAAAGCAAGTTCCCATAGTCCAACTTGCTAGTGACTAGGGCATGAATGAAAGTGTTCGTGTGTTGCGTGGGAGCCATTTGAAGATCGTCCTCAGCATCTTCAGGGCGTGGAAGCAGGATGCTGTGGTGGCATTGCCATTCATTAATGTCCAGTTTGCTGTTGGTTATCCTGAGGTTCCTAGCGTGGGTTCTGAGTGTGGGTTCGGTCAGGTCCAGCCGGAGTCCCTTGGTTAAGCGTTCTTGCCAAAGATCACAACTTCTGCCTGGCCTGTGATGAGCTTGAGACAGCTGGCTTTGATCCAGTTAACAACTTCAGTCATGCAGGCAGTGAACGTGTTTGTTGTGTTGAGAGTCTTGCGTGGGATGGAGAGCATGAGTTGCATGTTGCCTGTGTAGGAGAGGATATTGATGTTGTGTGAGCATGAGGTTGGCCAGATGTATGATGTATGCCTTGAAAGCAAATCACAGATGACTTTGTGCACTTTCGAGAAGTACAGTGCAGAGAAGGACAGCTTCTGATATATCTGTTAAGAAGGAGCAGAGCAAGTGGACAGTGGGTTCTTGGATGCAGGTGCCTGATAAGGGTGGGGTATGAGACCATGTCAAATGCTGCAGAGAGGTCCAGGATAATGAGTGCTGCTGTGGAGTTTGTTCCATTCTGTGGCCGCAGCTTGTATGAAAGGTCTATGTTCAAAGGTTTTAGTCCGGGTTTTAGGGATCTCAAGTATACAATAGAAGGGGCCTGATGGCCGGTACAATCTACATTTTGAGGAAATAAATCATATGGTTGGCAAATACTCGTTAGCCAAACAGCCCCATAAGAGAAACAACATGCAATTTTTGGCAATCACAGACACACTACAAGCTCAGTGAGCATCATTTAGTCAGGTTTAGCAGGCAAGTCTTACCTCTCCTGAAACTATCTGACGCTTGCATCGTGTAGGGCGGACCACCAAAGAGTCAAATGTAGCAAGGGAGGGCCAGTCTATTGAAATACAAACATTAAATTATCTTTATGGGAAAGGAGTATGGGGATACAGAGCTGGCATTTGCTGACTACATCCTAAGATGCCTGCTTCCAAAAATAAGCATTGTGTTAACTGATGGAAAAGTAAGCATGTCTCTTCCCTGTAACTACTGTGTTATTTAACATTTCTGAACATCACATGAAAGCAACTGGTGTCTATCCAAAGAAAATCCAAGTGGCATTAAACAACTCCAGCGAGCAGGAGAATTTAATACTGGCAATAGCAGAGGTAGTTGGTGCTCACGAATTCTGGACTTGTGCTGTTTTATAATGGAATAAACATGACTACAAGTCCCAGAATTCAAAGGAAAAAACCTGGACTGGAGCTGCACATCACATATGGACTTGGGGAATTTTGCAAGGCTGCAACCCTGAGTTTTTTTTTTTTTAAATAGAATTTGATCAGCAGCGTTCTGCTCTTGAGAGTTATGCTGGAAGAAGGCCAAAATCTATGTCCTGCTAAAAAGAGTGAACTTTCTCTCTCTCTCTCCTTTCTTCCTTTTCTCCCTTCTTCTTTCCCTCTCTTCCTCCCTCCCTCCATCCCTTGCTCCCATCCCATACCATTCTCCGTGTCCACGGCTCTTCTTCCAGACAGAGCACCCCCACAGCTGTAGTCAACACAAACCTCCCAACTCATACCATGTCATGCTCCATTTATCATGTAATTGATCAGCTCTCTGTGCCTCTGTCAGGGCAGCATCATCCCAGTATCCTCTTTCAGGGAAGCCTCTTGAAAGGCCTGCAGAGCAACGCTGCAGAGGCAGCTGATGTAATCAACGGGACCAGCATCAGCCAAGAAATGTTCGAATCAATAACATGCACCTTCCTAGTAATGGCAGCTGGACTAGATGCAGGGTTGGCCACAAACACGAGATATGCAGCAGAGACAGCATGAAAGAACGTGCCAGTGACATCTTGGCCACTCTCGAAAATGTAACTCAAAAAAGAACATTGAACCGTGAAGACCTGCCAAGGGCTTCGGGGCGACTCAGTGTATAGGGGTGCCTTTAGAGTGTTCACAGCCCCTCACACACTCAGGTCCTCATTTACGGAGAATTGGTGTAGGGCGGTGCAGCTCCTATGCCAAAGTAAAAGGGCAGGAATGCACCGAATTTATGCAATTCCTGTCATTTCCTCCTGGGCTGGCGCCGTTTCGGCAGCCTAGTTCCAACGAGGGCACCCTCGCACCATGGTGCAAGGGTGCCTTTGTTACATGCAAGATTGTTTTTATGCAGAAAGAGGCACCTGCCTGCACAAAAACAACTCTGAGAGGCGTTTTCCTCTTTCTAAGTGTGCTGCAGAATGCAGCACACATGGAAAGAGGAAAGAATTTGGAGAAATACAAATATTTCTCCTCGTTACGCCTCTCCTGGTGAGGCATAAGATTTTGGCGCTTTCCCAGGTTTTTGCGATTTAGTAAGTCTGGGTCAGTGTCAAAATCCATGGGTGTTGCATAGCAAAACCCACCACAATGCCCATGGAACACCTCCCTGCGGCAGAGTGAAGCAACGCAAAGACCTGCGCTGCCTTGTCTTACACCATATCTATGAGGCCATTCAAAGCCACGCAAAGTTGCTTTGCGTGGCCTCATAGATTTGGTTGAAAGGTTTGCTTCGCCGAAGCGTCACACAAAGTGACGTTTCGCTGGCACACGCCTCTCATAAATATGCAGCGAGGTATGCAGCAGAGACAACATGAAAGAATGTTCTACTAGTGTGACATCCTGGGCACTTTCGAAAATGTAACTTACAAAAAGAACGTTAATCTACAAAGGTCTGCCAATTGCTTCAAGGCGAGCCAGTGTACAGAGCTGCCTTTAACATTCTCCCACCCCTCCATACCAAACTTAGTTTACTCTTTAGCCTATGGCTAGAGCTACATATGTGACCTGAACTGGAGGACAGGACTGTGTTTGCATTTGAACTGAGCCAAGCAGTCTAAAGAAGGGAAATGTTAGGGTTCAGAACTATGGGGTAAACCTTTCTCTAAGCGCTTCTTATTGGAGAAGAGTAAGGAAGTGAGTCACTTTTGGGGAATATCAGACATAAATGACAGTGAAGATTCTATAGTATGCAACAATGGGGTCTAGACTGTTGCTAGGTGGCACCGAACTGTGGTATACAAGGGAAATGTGGCACAGGAAGATGAAGATGGAAGTTCTATATGTCCTGGTAGTGTATAACTCCTAAATTAGTTTTTACACTGCTGTGAGACCTGCTCCTTTCATAGGATAACATTATGGCTACCCTCATATACTGTTTGAGTGGTAGATCCTGATCTGAAAGGAGTAGCCGGGTCATATTTAGTATGGCCAGAATGGTGATGCATAATCCTGCTTAATGGTGAAGTTGGATTTTATATTACTATTTTAGAAATGCTACTTTTAGAAAGTGAGCATTTCTCTACACCTAAATCCTTCTGTGCCTTCCAATCCACGTCTGGCTGAGTTTAGTTGACAGCTCCCTTGTGCATTCCCTCAGACAACCCCAAACACAGGATGCTCAGCCACACTTGCACACATCTGCATATTGAATGGGTCTTCCTGGGCTGGGAGGGTGGAGGGCCTGACACTTACAAGTCAATTGACAGTAGCCTGACCTCACACAAAGGACTGCCACACGCTCTACTGGGACCCTGACAGACAGGATGGCACTGAAAGGGGACCTTGTGCACTTCTAAGCCACTCGGGGCTAGGGCCGCCCGCCTTGAGCCCGGCGACTCTCGACGCGCAGGGGTCGAGACCCGGTGGCGGATGGCCGGCGTGCAGGTGGGGCGAGACCCTCCCTCGTTGCCAGGTACCCTGGCCCGTTCCGGTCCCGTGCAGCCGGGCTGAGGGTTTGAAGACTCGTGCAGTCCCTCCCGGTCCTCCCGGAGGGACCGGCGGCGGTGGGGCTGCCTGGGCCCCCAGCCGCTCCGGGAACACCCCTCGCCCGCTGGGAGGCTCCTGGGCCGAGGGCCTGGAAACGTTCTTGGAATCGTGGAGGCTGACTCTCAAGAGGGGAAGCCTGACGGGGTGCCGGGCCGTCACGCCGCGCGGTCCTCGGACGGGCGGTGCCGCATTCCTCCCGCCTCTCCTGCCCCCGCAGGTGGGGGAACGTTGAGAAAAGTTGCCTGTGACTTTTGGCGATGGATCACTCGGCTCGCGCGTCGATGAAGAACGCAGCTAGCTGTGAGAATTAATGTGAATTGCAGGACACATTGATCATCGACACTTCGAACGCACCTTGCGGACCCAGGTTCCTCCCGGGGCTGCGCCTTTCTGAGGATCAGTTGATCGTCAATCGCCCCAGGGCTTTTCCCGGGGCGCGGCTGGGGCCGTCGGAGGGTAGCTCTGCTCCCTTCGTCCCCACAACTCCAAGGTCAGACCACCCCGATCGCCCGCAGCAGGATCCCAATCCCCTATCCCCGGGTCCCGCTGCGGAGGTATGTCGGCCGGCACGCCCAGCCTCACCACCCCACCTCGGCGGGAGGGCGGGTGCGCCGGTCCGCCCTGGGCTCGTCACGGGATGCCTGGCTGCGTGCCACGCGTGGCTGTCTGTGGCGTGCCACGCGTGGCTGTCTGTGGTGTCCCACGGCTGGCCGCGCGCACCGCCTTGGGCACCCACCTCTGCGGCCGATCCCCCGCGGGGAGGCGGAGGGCCATCCGCTGGCCTCGGGCTCCGATCCGGGGGAAAAAAAATAAAAGGGTGCGCTGCCGCGGCTCCCCGTCCCCTGCAGCCCAGGGGGCGGTGGTCCCGGCTCGTGCCCCCCACTGCTTCGGCATCCGACTACGACCTCAGATCAGACATGGCGACCCGCTGAATTTAAGCATATTACTAAGCGGAGGAAAAGAAACTAACCAGGATTCCCCCAGTAACAGCAAGTGAAGAGGGAAGAGCCCAGCACCGAATCCCAGCCGGCGGCGGGCGCGGGAAATGTGGTGTACAGAGGACCGACTCCCAGGCGTCACTTAGGGGGCCCAAGTCCTTCTGATCGAGGCTCACCCCACTTCAAAGGCACATTTGGGTATTTAAGCAGGGTCTCTGACCCTACCAACTTATACACTTCTTGACAAGACACTTGTCACAGACACTTCCTGGAGAAGAGAACCTGAATCAGAACCTGCAACCTGCCAAATAGAACTGCCTGGCTGCCCAAAGGACTCACCTGACTGCTTTCTGTGAAGGACTGCTGCCTTGCTGCTCTCTGGCTGTGCTGAGAAGTGCTCTCCAAGGGCTTGGATAGAGCTTGCCTCCTGTTCCCTGAAGTCTCAGGACCAAAAAGACTTCATCTCTGCAAGAAGGACTCCTTGTGCGGCGAAAATCGACGCACAGCTTGCCAGAAACGATGCACAGCCTGCACCGCAGTGAAAAATTCACTGCATGCCGAACCAGAACGATGCAGCCCTACTTCGCAAGGAGAAGATCGACGCAGCACCGGCGTAGTGACTGGAAATTCGACGCACGGCCCACTGGATCAACACACAGCTGAGCCGGAACGACACAGCCGACTTCCAGAGAGGAATCGAGGCAGCACCTGACGTGCGGTAGAAATTTCCACGCAATGCCTACCAGATCGACGTAGCCCCTGTGACTTCGGCCTGCAGCCCACCTTTGCTAGAGCAAGGGTGCCCTCACACTCAGTAACTTTGCACCTAACCTTCAGCAAGTGAAGGTTAGACATATAGGTGACTTATAAGTTACTTAAGTGCAGTGAAAATGGCTGTGAAATAGTGTGTGCACTATTCCCTGGCAGTCCTGTGTAAGGGTTTGTCTGAGCTCCCTATGGGTGGCAAAAGAAATGCTGCAGCCCATATGGATCTCCTTCAACCCCAATGCCCTAGGTACCATATACAAGGACTTATAAGGGGAGTCCAGTGTGCCAATTGAAATTGGTAAATTAAGTCACTGGCCTACAGTGACAAACTTAAAAGCAGAGAGAGCATAAGCACTGAGGTTCTGGTTAGCAGAGCCTCAGTGACACAGTCAAGCACTATTGACAACACACACATTAGGCCACAAACTATGAGCACTGGGGTCCTGGCTTGCAGGATCCCAGTGAGACAAGCAAAACACACTGACATAAGGGATATGCTCAGGATCAGACAGTTTAATTAACTGGAAAGCTAGGATTAAAAACCAGATCTCCTGATTTCATGGCTGTCAGGTTAAGCTCGTGGCCACACTGTCAATGCTCAGATATAAGACTTGAGCTATTAGGCCCACCCTGCCAGTGCCTGTATATACATCCCACAATGTACATTTTACATAGAGCCTCCTCTCTATCTAAATTAAGTCAGTGATTCAAACACTTAATGGTCGAATCAAGTATTTTTAAACATAAAAACAAGCAATTTACAGTAATCAATATTCTATCTGTGCACTTATGCAGGAGAGAGTACAAAAAACATTCAATATTCAGTGACTTCCGCAGATGATCGCCTTGGCCCAGCTGGCACACAGCTCATTTATTCACTTACAATGAAAAATAGATAGGTAGATTAATTATTTAATCCTTAAGCGAAGATAGAAAGTAAAAACTAAACAAAAATCTAAATTATCTAAAAACACTGCCCAGCAGGCCAGGACAGGCCTCTTGCCCAGCAAGACGAGGTATATTTAGGAGTGGATGCAACACAGCAGAATAAAAGCACATCTATCCTATGGATCCGGAGCTGGTATATGTTTATTTTACTTAATGTACATTAATAGTATGGGCCTTGCCCCAAGGAGCAGTGAAGTTCTGTAGCTAGCCTACACTTTCTTTGTACAAAACAATACACATAACATACACACAAATGGATTGACATAAGAGAAGCTGAATTCACATATGCAAGAAACTGTGCAGGAAAATACCTAGCAATCTATTTCAAGTATACCAAAAGCAGGCCCACTCCACCCTCTACAATTCAAACAAAGAAGTAGTGTGCAAAGCTAAGCACACTGTGAGGGGGTCCAGGCAACCACACGTTGGTTTGCAGGGGTAAAAACTAGATCACCTAATGATCTAATTATTAAGGTAGCTTGGTCGAGGAGTTAGCCCAAACTTTTGAGAAGTGCAAAGCATGTGTTGTACTCACAGCATCAATCTTGCAACTCACACACTCAAAGGAATAACACAAGACCAATTTATAAAAATACTTCAGATTTTTATGTAATTTTTAAGACTAAGATTTTCAGAATTACTACTTTTTCAGATATGAATTTTTGAAGTTTAATAAAAATAGTCTTTTTGTGCAAGATTATGCACCATAGGAATCAATGGAAGGTCACCTTTAAAAATACATAGAAAATTGTACAGTTGGTTTACTAAGTCCTTCTTTTGCAAATTCGTTGAGGTCGTTGGGGGGCACACTATGCCAGTTGGAGAATTTTGGGCGGCTCTCAGTTCCAGCGGGAGCAGCGGGAGAAGGTCTCTGGAGCTGGTGCAGGGCCACTGCAGGGGACCACGTGCGCAAGGATGCCCTCAGATGCAGGAGGTAAGTTGATTCAAGGGTCGTTTGCAGGACAACTGGGGCACTCTGGCGGGAGGTCCATGATGTTTCTGAAGTCCCTTGGCTGGGGGTTCCTACTGGTCCTTTTTCAGCCCCGGGCAGGCTGGTTTTCTTGGTGTCCGATGCTAATTGACAAATACCCAGGGTATTGCTACGGTTTGACCACTGGAAGGTGCAGTGCCACCAAATATAGCACACTAGCAGGGTTTGTCCTGGCGGTTGTTGGTATGTTGTTTGGTCCAGCTGCATCATCCAGGTTGGGAGTTAGCAGCTGTCAGTGAAGTGACCCTCACTGACTTGCTGCTGTAGAGTGGTACCTCCATTCTGGAGGGAAATCTATGGTGATTTTTAAAGCCTGGAGGTCCTCTGGGGTTCCTTAGAGTTATTCCAGTTGTCAAGCAGCTCCTTAGCAGCGATTGTCGGGTCCTGGGTGCAGCAGGCAGGGTGTGGCACCTTTTCCTTGTTGCAGCAGGTCCACAGTTCTCATGCTTTGGACCTTCTTAGTGCTGGTCTTCTTTTGTCCGTTGAATATGATTTTCGGGTATAGAGATGCCCTCTAAATACTGGATTTAGTAGGCATTTTAGGGAGAACCTGGTAGTGACCAATGGGTCATCTACCTTAGGGTGGCTACACCCACTAAGTGACCATTTCCTGCGGGGAGAGGTCGCTTTCCTATACCTTGTTGACTATTTTTCTTCCACCCAAGATGGAGTGCCCACCTCGCAGGCAACAACTTAGGGGTGGTGCATGCCAGATGGGGCCACTTCTCCTACCCTTTGTGTATTTTCCCACCTTTGCTCTTGCCAAAAGTGGGGGTTGCAATGGGGGTGACCATCTACTGCTAGCAGCAGGCCTGGGGTCAAGTTTCAAAGGTGGTGAGCCCTTTGAAGCTCGCCGCCAGGGCAGTGCACATTGCTGGGGGAGGGGGTGTTAGCACCTCCCCCCAGGAAGAGCATTGTTCTATAATCCAGAGAGACGGATCCCTCCCCCAAGGTTGTAGATTGGACGTCTGGCAGTGGCAGGTTGGATAGGACCAGTCAGTAACCATGCCAGGGTGGTTAGCTTTTGCAGGGGGCACCACTAATCTGACCCCGGGTACATTTTATAATAAATCCAACACTGGTACCAGTTTGGATTTATCATTCTGAGTTGTTTGATACCAAACAACCCAGGGTTCAGAGTGGCCGTCATGTAGCTGCGAAACTCATACAGACCAGTGCCCAGCACATGTATTTAAAAGGGCTGCTCTGTTCACTCAGTATGTCCCAGGCTTGGCAAGGGCACAGTGGGGGAATATTGCTCATTCAGCTATGACCTCACATAAAGTATATTGCATCCTGTCTTATGGCTGGATGGCCTGCCAGAGGGGTGACTTCTCTATATTTTATGCAGTGTGTAGTGAACATGGCACACAGACAGTGTGCCATGTCGAATTTGCATTTTAGGATTGCACCAGGACACTCAGCCTGCAATGTTAGTGCTGGGTGCATCGGGATGCATGGCACTAGAGGGTGGCACAATCAGTGTTGTTGCCCTCAGGGGCTTACCCTTAGTACCCCATTCCCTAGCTACCTAAGTACCATTTACTAGAAACTTTTAGTGTCAGCTAAAGGTGTTACCAATTACTGTTGCAATGTTTAGGGAAAGAACACGGGCACTGGGAACCTGGTTATCAAGACCCCAGTGCACTCTAGTCCAAGTTGCACTACATTCAGAAGCCAAGCAAAAACATGCCGGTGGGTACTGTAACCAAGTGCCAGTTTCCCACAGACTGCAAACATTACCCAGCCAATGTTCCTATTCCACACATGGACCAACTGAGTATACTGCCCTCAACAAACTAATGAAAAAAGCAACACACCGGGAACCTCAAATCAGGGAAAGACCTTGGACCAGATGGCAACTCTCGCTCATTCTACAAATCATTAAATTATGTCCTTAAAGACCCACTGAAATCACTATTTGGACACTTTGCCAAAAAAGGAACCATGTCTGGTACTGCAACCAAAGCAACTATTGCGGTTGTTCCTAAAGAAGGGAAAGATCACATGGACAATACAAATTATAAACCCGGATCATTAATTAATATCAACTGCAAATTGTACGCAAACATTTTAGCCTATTAACTGGAGAAAATAATTTACAAAATAATTCAACCAACCGAAATTGGCTTTCTAAAGAAGAGACTAGCAGAGGATAACATAAGACTGTTTTGCCATACGATTGATAGGGCCAAAAACCTAAAGTTACTATCAGCTGCCATAGCACTAGATGCAGAAAAAATGTTTATCAAAGTCTCCTGGACTTTCCTACATGTGACTCTGAAAAAAATACGAACTAGACAACAATTTCATCTGCATGACAATGGCACTATACTCCAATCCAGAAGCTAGAATAAGGATCAACAGCCATCTCTCAAACCCATTCAAACTAACCCAGAGTACACGTCAGGGACACCCTTCATCCCCTTTGCTGTTCTTGTTAGTGGTAGAACCACTTTTGATAACCCTAATGACCAACACAAATATTAAAGGGATACCCTTCTCAAGTGGTAAAAAACATATTGAGGCGTACGCTGAGGATGCCCTCACATTCATAGAGGATGCAGACAAAACTATTCCAAATATCATGACAGAAATTGCTAAATAATCCACTGTCTCTGGTTACTTAATGAAGATAGGGAAAACCAAGGTCTTCCTACTAAATGTTCATTGTACTTCTTCGGTAATAGGAACCCAGGATTAAAATGACAGTCACGCTCCATAAAATATCTCGGCCTCTCCTTCACCAATGACCATAAGACTTTGTCAACAACTAATTAAAAGAATGCACTATCCAAAATCAAGAACCTGTTAAACACCTTCTCCACTAAATATATCACCTGGTGGGGAAGAACTGAAACCATCAAAATGATGATTGCTCCCCTGATACCTTTTGTACCAAACATACTTCGGTTTAATCTCTCAACCTCTGTTTTCAAGCCAATAGACTAATTGATTGCTGATTTCCTCTGGAAAAATAAAAAGGGAGGATATCTTTGAACAAACTCAGACTGACTAAACCCAAAGGGGGCTTGAACCTTCCGGACTTCCATAGATACCAACATGCATTCTTAGCTGCCCAGGTTTCCTGGTGGTTCCTCCAAGATAAACCAATCTCTCTCCTGTCATCAACTGAATCACAACTAATGCACCCACTAACTTTATGCTCCACCTTAACAATCAACCATGCAACTCTACTGACCACAGACCATTCTCACCTCATAATTCAAAGCACCTCAATGCCCTGAAACATTTTGATAAACAAACTGACCAATAAAATTTTCAATTCAGATATGGTTTCCCTCTGGTACCATAAATATATCAACATCCTCAACAAATCTCCCTACTGGGACTCTTAAGCCAACAAGTGTACCACTCTTTTCAAGGGCCTAGGGTCTATGATGAACCATTTCTCTTTTCCGTTTTAAAATCCAAGTTTGATTTACAAGACATAGATTTCTATGACTTTCTGAAACTCAAATCTGCTCTCAGGAAACTCACCATCATACTCAGTAAATTCATAGAACTGGGCAATGCGGCGTCCAGGTTATACAATACTCTTGAAGCATCAAACAATTACGTAATAAAACAGATGAAGAATAAAATGGGACTTACAAAATTCCACATACCAGAAACTCCCTCTCCCAAATCAACATGGGGAAGAATTTGGTAATCGCCTTTTAAAGCAAAAATCATCCCATCACTTGCTTATACCCGATTCCATGCCATACACAATACATAATGAACACCAACTAGAGTTTATACTCAAGTCTAGTCTGCACTGGAAATGCAACACCTCAGCTGGAGACACTACAGTGCATGTGTGTTGCATGTTACCTCTACAGTAAAGCATGCCAATAGGAAGCATTACTCTTTCTTGTCTCTTTTCTCTTGAATATCTGTGAAAATATAGAACAAATCATTTCAAATGTACAACTATACTGGGTCTAAGATTTAAAAAGAAATACATTATTAGGGAATGGATGATTTTTTAATGGAGGTTTCCACTGTTTACTCCTCCATTCGCACCCTAACCTTACCAGCCGTCCCTTCCTGGATTTCCTATTTATTAATGGTAGAGAGGCTTGCAGGTTTCCCACTGGGCAGAAGCTAGCAGAAGTATCCACCATGCATGTCTTGTATGGTCCATTTGGGCTCAGGAGCCACCCAGAGTCATTGTGAGAGGAACATATAGAACAATGCATACAGGGGAGGTTGTGAGGTTTCCCTACCCTTCATTTACAATGTCTTTAGTGATGTGTTGGTAGCATTTAATACTTTGTTTTTTTCAGTTTTATATAGCGCAAACTTGGCCCAAGGACATTAGAGGTCTTCACAGCAAACCCAAGATTTTACATTAAAGCTGTGCTTTCAGGCATGGGGAGGTTAAGTGATTTGCCCGCAATTACAGGAGGTTAAGCCGAAGCTGGGATTCAAATCTGGATTCACAGTTCCAAAGTTGGAAACTCTAGCAGCTAGACCTCATCTCCTCCTCAAGCATTCAACCATTTGATGAATCTTGCTGAAAATTAAGTACCACAAGACCACTTAGCTTAATTTCATTATGTCAAGTTTCAGACACATCTGCTTAGGGGGATCAAAGTTAAAGGGGGCATCAAAAAGCATACTGCTCTCAATTTTAAGTACCATTGGAAGGTTTTGCTCTCCATTACAGCAGAAACACAGAAAAGTAGGGGTGGGTGGGACTAGCAGAGTTTCACTCTGCAGAATTCCACGGAGTTACATGAAAACTCTGTGAGATTCCGCAGAGTTCTGCGAACAGGCGCTATTAGGCAAACAGCAATGATTACACTGATGGTTAGCACCGGGAGCTCGTTCCGTGCTGAAAAATTAGTGCAAACAGCACCATGCGTTGCACCAGAGGGTGCTGCTTCTCGAGTTGATTTTGCTGCTGCTTAAGTAGATTTTCTACTTGAGTGGCAGCTTTCTGCCCACAAATGGTACCAACTGCTCACGACTTCCTGCATTGAGAAACTTTCACTGGGTGGCCTCCTACTCACCAAAGATTGCGGTTGGAGATGCCATATATTGCTCGCGGTCATCAACTTACCGTAATTATCCACATTAGGGGGTTGCTGAAATAACCCTCTCAAGTTGTGGGCCACATTAAACCAAAGAAAAATATTTGACTTGTGAGAGATCGATAGAACGATCTAATCAGTCAACAATAATACTTCATTTATTACTGGACAATATATACGGTGTAGGAAGTTGGCTCTGTATACACTATTTCAAAGTAAGAAATAGTGTGCACGGAGTCCAAGGGTTCCCCTTAAAGGTTGACTGTGGCAAAATTAGATAATTCTAATGCTCTATTTTGTGGTAGTGTGGTCGAGCAGTAGGTTTATTAGAGGGTAGTGTTAAGCATTTGTTGCACACACACAGGCAATAAATGAGGAACACACACTCAAAGACTTACTCCAGGCCAATAGGTTTTTATATAGAAAAATATATTTTCTTAGTTTATTTTTAGAACCACAAGTTCAAGATTTGAAGTAAATACATAAAATGCAAGGTACTCCACGCAGGTAAGTGAAGAACTTTGAATTAAAGCAATATCATATACAGTCTTTGTTAAAATAGCAATAAGCTATTTTAAAAGTGGACACACTGCAAAAATCACAGTTCCTGGGGGAGGTAAGTAATGATTAGATTGTGAGGTAAGTAAAACACTTACAAGTCTCAGTTCCTGGGCATAGGCAGCCCACTGGTGGGGGTTCAAGGCAACCCCAAAGTTACCACACCAGCAGCTCAAGGCCGGTCAGGTGCAGAGGTCCAAAAGGTGCCCAAAACACATAGGCGCCTATGGAGAACAGGGGTGCTCCGGTTCCAGTCTGCCAGCAGGTAAGTACCCGTGTCCTCGGGGGGCAGACCAGGGAGGTTTTGTAGAGCACTGGGGGGGACACAAGTAGGCACACAAAACACACCCTCAGCTGCACTGAGGTGGCCGGGTGCAGTGTGCAAAGCAGGCGTTGGGTTTTAGATAGGTTTCAATGGAGGGGCCCGGGGGTCTCTCTACTGGTGCAGGCAGGCACGGGGGGCTTCTTGGGACATCCACCACCTGGGCTAGGCATAGGGTCGCATAAGGGTCACTCCTGCACTGAGGTTCGGTTCCTTCAGGTCCTGGGGGCTGCGGGTGCAGTGCTTTGTCCAGGCGTCAGGGCCCCTTGTTACAGGCAGTCACGGTCAGGAGGAGCCTCTGGATTCTCTCTGCAGGCGTCGCTCTGGGGGTCCAGGGGGGTCGTCACAGGCTACTCACGGGGTCGCAGTCGCCAGGGAGTCCTCTCTGTGGTGTTGGTTCTCTGAATTTCAAGCCAGGAGCATCGGGTGCAGAGTGTGAAGTCTCACGCTTCCGGCGGGAAGAGTGAGTTCTTTGGAAGTTGCTTCTTTGTTGCAAAGATGTAGCTGTTTTTGATCAGAGCCGCTGCTCACAGGAGTTTCTTGGTCCTGGGGGTCAGGGCAGTCCTGTGAGGCTTCAGAGGTCACTGGTCCCTGTTGGATGCGTCGCTGGTTGCAGGTTTTCAACTCTGGAGACAGGCCTGTAAGGCTGGGGCCAAAGCAGTTGTCGTCGTCCGTCGTCTTTGCAGGCTTGTAGGTCAGCAGTTCTTCTTTGTAGTTCAGGTTGCAGGAATCTGATTTCCTGGGTTCTGGGGTGCCCCTAAATACTAGATTTAGGGGTGTGTTTAGGTCTGGGAGGGCAGTAGCCAATGGCTACTGTCCTGGAGGGTGGCTACACCCTCTTTGTGCCTCCTCCTTGTGGGGAGGGGGGCACATCCCTAATCCTATTGGGGGAATCCTCCGAAACTAAGATGGAGGATTTCTAAAGGCAGGGGTCACCTCAGCTCAGGGCACAGGGGCTGTCCTGAATGATGGGTGACTCCTCCTTGTTTTTCTAATTATCTCCTCCAGCCTTGCCGCCAAAAGTGGGGGCAGTGGCAGGAGGGGCGGGTATCTCCACTAGCTGGGATGCCCTGGGGTGCTGTAACAAAGGGGGTCAGCCTTTGAGGCTCACCGCCAGGTGTTACAGTTCCTGCAGGGGGAGGTGTAAAGCACCTCCACCCAGTGCAGGCTTTGTTCCTGGCCACAAAGTTACAAAGTTACTCCACCCATGTGGCCAGCAACTCGTCTGGTTGTGGCAGGCTGGCAGAAACTGGTCAGCTCCACACTAGAAGTCGGGTTATTATTCAGGGGGCATCTCTAAGATGCCCTCTGGGTGCATGTTACAATAAATTGCACACTGGCATCAGTGTGCATTTATTGTGCTGAGAAGTTTGATATCAAACTTCCCGATTTCAGTGTAGCCATTATGGAACTGTGGAGTTCGTGTTTGACAAACTCCCAGACCATATACTCTTATGGCTACCCTGCACTTACAATGTCTAAGGTTTTGCTTAGACACTGTAGGGGCATAGTGCTCATGCACATATGCCCTCACCTGTGGTATTGTGCACCCTGCCTTAGGGCTGTAAGGCCTGCTAGAGGGGTGACTTACCTATGGCACAGGCAGTGTGAGGTTGGCATGGCACTCTGAGGGGAGTACCATGTCGACTTAGTCATTTTCTCCCCACCAGCACACACAAGCTGTGAGGCAGTGTGCATGTGCTGAGTGAGGGGTCCCCAGGGTGACATAAGACATGCTGCAGCCCTTAGAGACCTTCCCTGGCATCAGGACCATTGGTACCAGGGGTACCAGTTACAAGGGACTTATCTGAGCACCAGGGTTGTGCCAATTGTGGAAGCAAAGGTACAGTTTAGGGAAAGAACACTGGTGCTGGGGCCTGGTTAGCAGGGTCCCAGCACACTTTCAAATCATAACTTGGCATCAGCAAAGGCAAAAAGTCAGGGGGTAACCATGCCAAGGAGGCATTTCCTTACGTACGGACAGCAATATCTCTATATATTGTATATAATATATTTTGTTAATGAGAACTTGTAGCATGTCTGTGTGAACAATGGGATTTGGGGTTTGTGCCTTTGTTTTAGCACTTGTGCGGTACCATTGTGTCAATTTTATAGCTATACTCTCCATTGGGAGGTTTTCTGTCCCGCCCAACAGTAGCGACCATGTCTCAGCAGGGTATGTTCATCATGTTATTTATGGGAGATGCAATTCAGGCTCTTTAATTTTTATGAGGTACCATCATGCAAGGATGCCTTCGAAGAGGTTCTGTTATCGAAATTATATGTACCCGAAAGATAGATTTATGTTGTAGTGAAAGCTTGCTTTGCACTATTTATTAGTAAATATTTTTGGTACATCATTCCTGATTTGCACTCGAGTGACTGGGGATATCTAAAGACAAAGTAGACTGGTTATACATTCCAATGTTCTAATAGTAGTTATTGACCCTGAGCCATTTTCTTTCAAGGCTTTCCAATATTCTAATATATCATTATAGCCCGCTGTAGCAGGCAACACCAGCCCAAGGCCTGCTCCAGCATTAAAGGTCCAACCCAAAAGCGAGGGCCTTTAACAAGGGAGCGGGACGTTAATGCCGGTATAGCCCAGATACAGAGGGCTATAAGGCAATAAGAACATTCTGCCACTAGAGGGCAGAATGTTCTATTGAATAAAACATGGCATGGATTAAAATCCCCTCGGGCTCCGTGAAGCCTCTGTTAACAGCAACAGCTGTCAATTAATCAATCAGAGTTTTATAGAGCACAGCTACTCACCCGTTAGGGTCTCAAGGCTCTGGGGAAGGGGGAAAAGTGAGGGGGTGTAGCGAGTACCAAAAGTGGATTAAAAAAGCCATGTCTTTTGTTCCTTTGTGAAGCTGGGGTGGAAGGTGGTTTGTCTGATGTGGATGGGTAGGGCGTTCCATGTGGTGGCGGCGAGGTAGGAGGAGCATCCTCTTGATCTGGTTTTCCGGATGCGGGTACGTCTGCGAGAGAGAGCTGGGCTGAGCGTAGGGTCCTGTGGGGTACGTGGAAGTTGAGTCGCTGGTTAAGGTAGGCAGGTCCAGTGTTGTGGAGAGCTTTGTGTGCGTAGGTGAGGATTTTTTAAGTGATTCTTTCCTCAATGGGGAGCCAGTGCAGTGTGCGTAGGTGTTGTGAGATGTGGCAGTGTCGGGGTAGGTTGAGGATCAATCTGGCAACAGTGTTCTTGATGTTTTGCTATTTGTGGGTGAGTTTTTTTTTATTCCGGCGTAGAGTGCCTTGCCGTAGTCCAGTCTGCTGGTCATGAGGGCTTGTGTGATGGTCTTTCTATGCTTGAGGGGATCCATTTGAAGGTCGTGCGTACGAGGCGGAGAGTGCAGAAGCAGGTGGAGGTGACTGAGTTGATCTGATGGTTCATGCTGAGGTCGGGGTCCAGGATGATTTTGAGGTTGCGGGCTTGGCTGGTGGGGTGGGTGGGTTTCTGAGGGTGGCTGACCACCAGGAGTCACTCCATGCGTTGGGTTGAGGGCCCAGGATGACTACCCCGGTCTTGTTTGTGTTGAGTTGAAGGCAGCTATCTCTCATCCAGTTGGTGGTGTTGTTCTTTTTGAGGGGGGCTATGGTGTTGGCGCAGTCGGTGATCCACTTGTGGAAGGTGCGTGCTGCATTGTTTGGGTCATCGTTGCGTATGATGGTGGGTGCGGCGATGGCGAGGGCGGTGGTGAGCTGATCATCGGTTATTCTTGTCCAGTTTCTATGCGATGGCTGGAGTTGGGGTCTCGTGATGGTGGGTGAGTTGAAGGTAAAGTGGATGCATTGGTGATCTGTCCATGGGAGTTCCGTGGTGTGGCTGAAGGTGGCGGATGTTCTTGTAGTGAAGATGGGATTGAGCGTGTGTCCTGCCGAGTGTGTTGCAACGGTCATGGTCGGTCGAAGTCCTATGTTGTGGAGGTTGTATAGGAGGGATGCGGTGATGGGGTCTTGTGGTTTCTCACGGTGGAAGTTCAGGTCTCCAGTTGGGTGAAGTTGGTGGCTGTGATGGCTTGTGCGGAGATGAAGTCCGTGATGGAGTCGGCCAAAGGTGTGCGGGGTAAGGGAGGGCGGTAGATAATGGTTCCCCTAATGGTGGCTGTCGAGCTGGTGTGTAGCTTGAAGTGGAGGTGTTCCATCATGCTAGCGGCTTCTTTGGAGTCTTTGGAGTGTGTGTTCAGGTGGAGGTTGGACCTGTGCGACAATGGCAATTTCCCCCCCCCACACCCCAGGGCGGCTGGGCAGATCTTTCTGGGCGATCTGGTAACCCTGGGGGATGGCGATGTCTGGGCCTGGGGTGTTGTTGGTCCAGGTCTCGGTGAGGAATGCGACGTACGGGGTGATGCTGTCGAGGAGGTCCCAGATTTCTGTGGCGTGTTTATGGTGGGAGCGGACATTGAGGAGGCTGCACTTCAGGGGTTTCGGATTCGGTGAGTTGTTGCAGGTGGGTTGTGCTGGGTCCTGGGTCGTGGTGGTGGTGCAGGTTTGGCAGCAGCGGAGGCAGCTGAAGGGACCGTGTGTGTTGCCTGGAGCTGCTTGCTTGCAGTTGTTGTTGCGTCCTGGGTTGAGTGCGATGAGTTCTTCTGCTGTGTAGAGGCAGTGGGTGGCAGGACCAGGGGTCCTGGCTCTGGTTGTGTTCGGGTTGTGGACAGGCGCAGACGGGCTTGCCTTAGGCATGCCAGCATCCGCCATTAAGTAGGGAAGAGGAGATACATCTCTTCTAGCCAGCATATGTCTTCACTTAAACAAACTTAAGACAAAATGGCAGGGGGAAGTAGATATTACAATAGATGACACACAGTGGACCAGAATAACCACACACATATATACAGTTTCCAGAAATGCCAGGTTTAAATTAATAAACATATATGTTTATCACAGAGCTTACTTAACCCCATATATGATATCAAAGATTTATGGTGTAGAAAATGCCAGCTGCCCTCGGTGTGCAGAACTAGCAGCAGAGTTGCTGCACATGCTCTGGAGTTGCCCACTAATCGGGGACTACTGGACGGGGATATTTGAGGCACTCTCCACTTGCATGGGCAGAACATTATCCCGATCAGCCATGGTGGCGATTTTGGGAGATTTCCCCCGCCCCAGCAAGCATAAAATCACAAACCGATTCATAGACCTGGCTTTGATACTAGCAAGGAGAGAAATAACTTCACATTGGAAAGATTCGAAGGGCCCACAGATAAATCGTTGGAGAAATGCATTGATCAAGTGGGCGGAAACTGAAGGGACAGTATTACTAAGGGAAACACTCAGGGGCCTAGGAACTAGAGACAATGCTCAGCATTGGAACACGATACTGGACAATTTTAGAACACCTGACACTTCTAACTCTGATGCAGAGGCAAATTTATCAGAGTCAGATCATGTATAGTTGACCAAGTTATTCCAGTTGAAGATCATACAAGAGACCAAATAAGTGACTCATTTGTGAACCGCACAAATACCTCTGTATAATTGATGGGAAGTGCAAAAGGGGAGAGGGAGGGGGAGGGGGGTTACAAAAAGATGGGAAGTTATTTTGTTCTGTATGCGTTTTCATGCAATTATAAAGCAATAAAAGAGATCTTAAAAAAAGAAAAGTAGGGAAGGGGAGGAGAGGACAGCTGGGAGGCGGGAGCAGAAAACGGCACAAGAAAAGGGGGCGGGGATACGGGGGCAGCAGAGCGGGGATAGAGTGCGAGAGAGAGGAGGGGGACGGGGCTGCAGCGGCAGGGGAGTGAGAGAGGGGGGAGAGCGAGAGTGAGAGAGAGAGCAGAGTGACGGGAGAAAAACGAGGAGGAGAGAGTGAAACGCAGAAAGCGAAAGACGCTAAAGGGACAGAACACTGAAGGAAAAGCACACAAAGAGTGAACAGAGGCAAAAGAGGAAAAAAAGAGAAAAGAGGCAGCAGGCAGCCCAGTAGAAGAGCAGAGCTCTCCCACTAGACACCAGGGATGAGGCGCAGGCAGAAGCCTGCGGGTGGAGGAGGACAGAGATCAGAGGAACAGAAGAGCTTACTTGCCGGTGGAGCTATGAGGTGGCAGAGCAATTCACTGACTAGGTCAGCTGTGAATGAAAACAATGGAATGTTGGAGCCCTGGGCTTCTACCTGCCATTAGAAGCCGGGAGCACTCCACTGTTTCCAATGGAGCTCCCAATTTTCCAATGTTCTAATACGCATCTCTCCAAGGGCTTTAATCCCTTTCCTGCCACTGTACACCCAATGAACCAACGGAAGTGGGATGCATCCAACTGTGCGCTGGATGAGAGGTTTCTTCCCCCTTCCAACAACACCCCCCAACTCCTTTTTTTTAATAGGACTCCAACTTTTTCACCAGATTGAGATTCAAGATAGTCCATTATCCACAACCCGCCAGCCAGGGAATTGAGCTGGATACACGCGCTATCACTGTTCCAAGATGGCTGACTTTGACCGGACACGTGAAAGACAGGCATTTGGTCTAGTCGCCGACAGCCTCCGACACACTGCACTTGTGGGTGGTCAGTTAATTCAGACCGGTATGTAGCATAGCTCAGGGGAGGTGACGCTGTCACCACGAGTGGGCTCACATTTCGAGGATAATTTCCCAGGCAGCTAGTATCCTTTCATGGGTGAGAGCACCGTGTCATGAGAAATATGTAGTCTTGACGTAAGGGCCCCATTGGAACCCCGAAGAGCGGCACCTTGGATGGAAATGGTACATTTGTACACCGGTACCGATAGTAAGTAAGTGTCCTTACTCGCGGATTGTTTTATGACACTTTGCTCCTTCTCATCACATAGGGAGGTTTTTTTAGTTGAACAGTGGATGTTTGCCACCCATATGTGAGCACGACCGACACCTGTGTTTTGGACGAGTTCCAGAGATAGGATATACTAAAGGAAGTTGGTTGGTGCATGCATCACCCGGTGATTATTGCCATGAGGTGTATGCAGCAAGTTAATCTCATGATCTGCTAGTCACCAGTCCCGCACACTGTTGAGACAGCTGACCCGACTATACATGGCTAAATTGAGTGGCCAGTAGTTCTTTTACCCATGAATGTTAATCCCTGGCATGCATCAAGTAACCGTGGATCGTAGCCACAAAGGCATGCTGCCACTTGGCATACATGCTGTGGGGGACGTTTTGTGAACTGTGTTGGGTTTTTTTGTGCACGCAATGGACATAATGTAGGTTTAAGCACAGAAAAGGTTTGGTGGTGGCAAACGTATATCACACATCAAACATGAGCATTGTAGAGCTGTGCTTATATTTTGGGTAATATTACTTTTTGGTACTAGGCTTTATATTTCTTTATAGCAGAAAGGCTCAAACTCCTCTCTTTGTCCTGAAGAGGCCTGAAACAAAAGGCCGAAACGCATTGACATTTTTTTTTTACAAGGAGACCACAAACCAAAGATGAAGAATGTGTGATATCGACATAACCTGCCTAATCACAGCGGATATACAACATATGGACTTTAGGTATCTGGTTTACTGGAGCACCTTGGGACGGTTCTATACTTAATGGAAATAATTAGACCAAATACAGTACTCATGAACTGTTAAGAGGAGTCTCTATCTTACATTTCTAATGTTGCATTCTTTGCATTTCGTACTACACTTTATATATGTAATCACTGCAATTTGTGTGTCTTATATTTAAGAAACTCAATAAACCTGACTCTACTGCCTAGAATGGTTGTGTAGTAACTAATAAAGCATTGAACATAGTTAACAGAATTACTAAAAGTCCAGTAATCATTGAAGTATTATTGGTAACTGAGTAGCTCGTTCTATCTGTCCCTCACAAGTCACATTTTTCCAACTTACCATTGGCAAGCTGCATGCGAAAAAAAAACTTTGCCACACGGCGGTTAGCAGAATTTGGCCAGAACTCCACGTTAGTATGTAACGCGGAGTGGCCAAAACTCCGCCAACTCCGCTGGCGGAGCAGAATTTATCGCCCACCCCTACCCAACACCTGGCCTAAAGATGAAGTTCAGCAGTGAAAGTCACTCTCCTGTGAAACAATGTTGCCATCATTCCCAAGGCAGTGGCTCTGGTCTGAGTAGCCTCTGTTTCCTGTTGTGAAGGCCCTGTAAACAGTGTGACAGGAACACTGAATGGTGTGTTCAAAATAACACACTGGCAACATAATTATTAATCAATTGCTGCTCCTTGAGAGGTTCCTGCAAAACGGTGCCTCAGTGACTCTGGCTGCCCCCTGGCACTGTCAGGGAGAGGGCAGCAAGGCAGAGAGGAGAGAGAATATTAAGTAGATAGACAGCTGGGGATACAGAGAGATCAGAAGGGGGAAGGAACGAGCATCAGGGCCACAGGTGAGGCACCGAGAGACAAAGATGTGTGTGAGAGAGAGCGAGGGTGAAAAAGAATAAACAGCTGAATTAGAGAGATGGGGAGAAAGATAACGGAGAGGGAGAGTTAGAGATAGGTGTGTGAGAAGGAGAGGCAGAAGATAGAGGCAAAGACAGGTGAAAAAGAGCCTGCAGAGACACAGAAGGGAAGACAGACGAGACAGACACGGCTAACAGAAACAGATGTTTAGACGATGTGGAAAAGAGACATACGAGAGAAAGAAGAGATACATCTTAAGACAGCGGGAACGAGACAGTTTAAAGGGACAGAGATGAAGAGTGGGAGACAAAGTAAAAGAAGTAATTAAAAGAGACTGCTGTGACAGCTCAAAGAGCAAAATGGATGCAGGTGAGAGAGAGAGCGGTAATGAAGAGACAAACAGAATACAATAAAGAGCTGAGGAATGGGGGATGGGCACATGGGTGACATTTACAGGGCACCAGAGGTTGCACCTGCGCCTCCTTGGCTTACACCTTGTGACCCCTGGCCCCAGAGGTGCTAAAATCAGCCCCAATGAATATTGGTCCATTATTCAGAGTAAATGTAATGAACATGGAGTTTCTGGAGTGGCAAGGCTACATTGGCTGATAGCTGAGGGAAGTAAAAGAAAAATGATTTAAAATGTCTCTGTCTCCAGTTGTGCAGAGGTGAGTGTGTGTGCGTACCTGAAAGTGTGTGCAGTGCTTTATTTGTGCCGGTGTTCGCCAGTGCTGGACACCGGCACTTAATAAGCTATACTTACTGCTGAAAGTCGTCCATAGAGTGGCACTGCCTTTCTATTTTTGAGCGCCGCAAAACAGTCGAGTGTTTAAAATATCAATATACATTCAAATTAAAGTCATAGTTTAGTGTTTTGGGTACCACAGAATAGACCAAATGTCACATTTGTTGGAGAGTGATGTTCGTAGAGAGCAGTTGCACTGGCATTGGGCGGCCCAGGTTGCAGTTATGTCCAGTTATGGCGCCTATTTGTTTACAAACTAAGCACTGATGTGTGTGAGTGTGAGCCCGTGTCTGCACGTGAGTGAGGATGAGTGAAAGAGAGTGAGTGATGAGGAGAGCTATTGTGCTGTAAATAAATATAGTGCTGTTTGGTGTATCTATTGCTGCCAGTAAACTGAGAATTACTGCTATGGCTCCCTTTAGTATTTAATCTGCTTCTTTTTAATCTCCTCTGTATGGAACACGTTTCTTCTATGAGGTGGATCACACCAGCACACAAAGGGGTGCCACCAGGGCGACAGAGCCTGGTGTCTCTATCCATTACCAGTGCACCAAGAGATGACTGAAGGATGACAGAGCCCAGTGTCCCTCTACCGCCAGTACAGCTAGGGATGGTAGGAGAGCGGCAGAGCCCGGTGTCTCTCTACCGCCAGTACACCAAGGGATGGTAGGAGAGCGGCAGAGCCCGGGGTCTCTCTACCGCCAGTACACCAAGGGATGGTAGGAGAGCGGCAGAGCCCGGTGTCCCTCTACCACCAGTACAGCTAGGGATGGTAGGAGAGCGGCAGAGCCCGGTGTCTCTCTACCGCCAGTACACCAAGGGATGGTAGGAGAGCGGCAGAGCCCGGTGTCTCTCTACCGCCATTACACCAAGGGATGGTACGGTGTCTCTCTACCGCCAGTACACCAAGCGATGGTAGGAGAGCGGCAGAGCCCGGTGTCTCTCTACCGCCAGTACACCAAGGGATGGTAGGAGAGCGGCAGAGCCCGGTGTCTCTCTACCGCCATTACACCAAGGGATGGTACGGTGTCTCTCTACCGCCAGTACACCAAGCGATGGTAGGAGAGCGGCAGAGCCCGGTGTCTCTCTACCGCCAGTACACCAAGGGATGGTAGGAGAGCGGCAGAGCCCGGTGTCTCTCTACCGCCAGTACACCAAGGGATGGTAGGAGAGCGGCAGAGCCCGGTGTCTCTCTACCGCCATTACACCAAGGGATGGTACGGTGTCTCTCTACCGCCAGTACACCAAGGGAAGGTAGGAGAGCGGCAGAGCCCGGGGTCTCTCTACTGCCAGTACGCCAAGGGATGGTAGGAGAGCGGCAGACCCGGTGTCTCTCTACCGCCAGTACACCAAGGGATGGTAGGAGAGCGGCAGAGCCCGGTGTCTCTCTACCGCCAGTACAGCTAGGGATGGTAGGAGAGCGGCAGAGCCCAGTGTCTCTCTACCGCCAGTACACCAAGGGATGGTAGGAGAGCGGCAGAGCCCGGTGTCTCTCTACCGCCAGTACACCAAGGGATGGTAGGAGAGCGGCAGAGCCCAGTGTCTCTCTACCGCCAGTACACCAAGGGATGGTAGGAGAGCGGCAGAGCCCGGTGTCTCTCTACCGCCAGTACACCAAGGGATGGTAGGAGAGCGGCAGAGCCCGGTGTCTCTAGAGCGGCAGAGCCCAGTGTCCCTCTACCACCAGTACACCAAGGGATGGTAGGAGAGCGGCAGAGCCTGGTGTCTCTCTACCGCCAGTACACCAAGGGATGGTAGGAGAGCGGCAGAGCCCGGTGTCTCTCTACCGCCAGTACGCCAAGGGAAGGTAGGAGAGCGGCAGAGCCCGGTGTCTCTCTACCGCCAGTACACCAAGGGATGGTAGGAGAGCGGCAGAGCCCGGTGTCTCTCTACCGCCATTACACCAAGGGATGGTACGGTGTCTCTCTACCGCCAGTACACCAAGCGATGGTAGGAGAGCGGCAGAGCCCGGGGTCTCTCTACCGCCAGTACGCCAAGGGATGGTAGGAGAACGGCAGACCCGGTGTCTCTCTACCGCCAGTACACCAAGGGATGGTAGGAGAGCGGCAGAGCCCGGTGTCTCTCTACCGCCAGTACAGCTAGGGATGGTAGGAGAGCGGCAGAGCCCGGTGTCTCTCTACCGCCAGTACACCAAGGGATGGTAGGAGAGCGGCAGAGCCCAGTGTCTCTAGAGCGGCAGAGCCCAGTGTCTCTCTACCGCCAGTACACCAAGGGATGGTAGGAGAGCGGCAGAGCCCGGTGTCCCTCTCCCGCCAGTACACCCAGGGATAATAGGAGAGCGGCAGAGCCCGGTGTCTCTCTACCGCCAGTACACCAAGGGATGGTAGGAGAGCGGCAGAGCCCGGTGTCTCTCTACCGCCAGTACACCAAGGGATGGTAGGAGAGCGGCAGAGCCCGGTGTCTCTCTACCGCCAGTACACCAAGGGATGGTAGGAGAGCGGCAGAGCCCGGTGTCTCTAGAGCGGCAGAGCCTGGTGTCTCTCTACCGCCAGTACACCAAGGGATGGTAGGAGAGCGGCAGAGCCCGGTGTCTCTCTACCGCCATTACACCAAGGGATGGTACGGTGTCTCTCTACCGCCAGTACACCAAGGGATGGTAGGAGAGCGGCAGAGCCCGGGGTCTCTCTACCGCCAGTACACCAAGGGATGGTAGGAGAGCGGCAGAGCCCGGTGTCTCTCTACCGCCAGTACACCAAGGGATGGTAGGAGAGCGGCAGAGCCCGGTGTCTCTAGAGCGGCAGAGCCTGGTGTCTCTCTACCGCCAGTACACCAAGGGATGGTAGGAGAGCGGCAGAGCCCGGTGTCTCTCTACCGCCATTACACCAAGGGATGGTACGGTGTCTCTCTACCGCCAGTACACCAAGGGAAGGTAGGAGAGCGGCAGAGCCCGGGGTCTCTCTACTGCCAGTACGCCAAGGGATGGTAGGAGAGCGGCAGACCCGGTGTCTCTCTACCGCCAGTACACCAAGGGATGGTAGGAGAGCGGCAGAGCCCGGTGTCTCTCTACCGCCAGTACAGCTAGGGATGGTAGGAGAGCGGCAGAGCCCGGTGTCTCTCTACCGCCAGTACACCAAGGGATGGTGGGAGAGCGGCAGAGCCCAGTGTCTCTAGAGCGGCAGAGCCCAGTGTCTCTCTACCGCCAGTACACCAAGAGATGGTAGGAGAGCGTCAGAGCCCGGTGTCTCTCTACCGCCTGTACAGCTAGGGATGGTAGGAGAGCGGCAGAGCCCGGTGTCTCTCTACCGCCAGTACACCAAGGGATGGTAGGAGAGCGGCAGAGCCTGGTATCTCTCTACCACCAGTACACCCAGGGTTGATAGGAGAGCAGCAGAGCCCGGTGTCTCTCTACCGCCAGTACACCAAGGGATGGTAGGAGAGCGGCAGAGCCCGGTGTTTCTCTACCGCCAGTACACCAAGGGATGGTAGGAGAGCGGCAGAGCCCGGTGTCTCTCTACCGCCAGTACACCAAGGGATGGTAGGAGAGCGGCAGAGCCCGGTGTCTCTCTACCGCCAGTACACCAAGGGATGGTAGGAGAGCGGCAGAGCCCGGTGTCTCTCTCCCGCCAGTACACCCAGGGATAATAGGAGAGCGGCAGAGCCCGGTGTCTCTCTACCGCCAGTACACCAAGGGATGGTAGGAGAGCGGCAGAGCCCGGTGTCTCTCTACCGCCAGTACACCAAGGGATGGTAGGAGAGCGGCAGAGCCCAGTGTCTCTCTACCGCCAGTACACCAAGGGATGGTAGGAGAGCAGCAGAACCCGGTGTCTCTCTACCGCCAGTACACCTAGAAACGGTAGGAGAGCGCAGAGCCCGGTGTCTCCCTACCGCCAGTACAGCAAGGGATGGTAGGAGAGCGGCAGAGCCCTGTGTCTCTCTACCGCCAGTACACCAAGGGATGGTAGGAGAGTGGCAGAGCCTGGTATCTCTCTATCGCCAGTACACCTAGGGATGGTAGGAGAGCGGCAGAGCCCGGTGTTTCTCTACCGCCAGTACACCTAGGGATGGTAGGAGAGCAGCAGAGCCCGGTGTCTCTCTACCGCCAGTACAGCAAGGGATGGCAGGAGAGCGGCAGAGCCCGGGGTCTCTCTACCGCCAGTACGCCAAGGGAAGGTAGGAAAGCGGCAGAGCCCGGTGTCTCTCTACCACCAATACAGCTAGGGATGGTAGGAGAGCGGCAGAGCCCGGTGTCTCTCTACCGCCATTACACCAAGGGATGGTACGGTGTCTCTCTACCGCCAGTACACCAAGGGATGGTAGGAGAGCGGCAGAGCCCGGGGTCTCTCTACCGCCAGTACGCCAAGGGATGGTAGGAGAGCGGCAGACCCGGTGTCTCTCTACCGCCAGTACACAAAGGGATGGTAGGAGAGCGTCAGAGCCCGGTGTCTCTCTACCGCCAGTACAGCTAGGGATGGTAGGAGAGCGGCAGAGCCCGGTGTCTCTCTACCGCCAGTACACCAAGGGATGGTAGGAGAGCGGCAGAGCCCAGTGTCTCTAGAGCGGCAGAGCCCGGTGTCTCTCTACCGCCAGTACACCAAGGGATGGTAGGAGAGCGGCAGAGCCCGGTGTCTCTCTACCGCCTGTACAGCTAGGGATGGTAGGAGAGCGGCAGAGCCCGGTGTCTCTCTACCGCCAGTACACCAAGGGATGGTAGGAGAGCGGCAGAGCCTGGTATCTCTCTACCGCCAGTACACCCAGGGTTGATA
The DNA here is from genome assembly GCF_031143425.1 of Pleurodeles waltl. Classification (NCBI taxonomy): domain Eukaryota; kingdom Metazoa; phylum Chordata; class Amphibia; order Caudata; family Salamandridae; genus Pleurodeles; species Pleurodeles waltl. Next base: position 57,022,527 of record NC_090438.1, read on the forward strand.
GGAGAGCAGCAGAGCCCGGTGTCTCTCTACTGCCAGTACACCAAGGGATGGTAGGAGAGCGGCAGAGCCCGGTGTTTCTCTACCGCCAGTACACCAAGGGATGGTAGGAGAGCGGCAGAGCCTGGTGTCTCTCTACCGCCAGTACACCAAGGGATGGTAGGAGAGCGGCAGAGCCCGGTGTCTCTCTACCGCCAGTACACCAAGGGATGGTAGGAGAGCGGCAGAGCCCGGTGTCTCTCTACCGCCAGTACACCCAGGGATAATAGGAGAGCGGCAGAGCCCGGTGTCTCTCTACCGCCAGTACACCAAGGGATGGTAGGAGAGCGGCAGGGCCCAGTGTCTCTCTACCGCCAGTACACCAAGGGATGGTAGGAGAGCGGCAGAGCCCGGTGTCTCTCTACCGCCAGTACACCCAGGGATGATAGGAGAGCAGCAGAGCCCAGTGTCTCTCTACCGCCAGTACACCAAGGGATGGTAGGAGAGCAGCAGAGCCCGGTGTCTCTCTACCGCCAGTACACCTAGAAACGGTAGGAGAGCGCAGAGCCCGGTGTCTCCCTACCGCCAGTACAGCAAGGGATGGTAGGAGAGCGGCAGAGCCCTGTGTCTCTCTACCGCCAGTACACCAAGGGATGGTAGGAGAGCGGCAGAGCCCGGTGTCTCTCTACCGCCAGTACACCAAGGGATGGTAGGAGAGCGGCAGAGCCCGGTGTCTCTCTACCGCCAGTACACCAAGGGATGGTAGGAGAGCGGCAGAGCCCGGTGTCTCTAGAGCGGCAGAGCCTGGTGTCTCTCTACCGCCAGTACACCAAGGGATGGTAGGAGAGCGGCAGAGCCCGGTGTCTCTCTACCGCCATTACACCAAGGGATGGTACGGTGTCTCTCTACCGCCAGTACACCAAGGGATGGTAGGAGAGCGGCAGAGCCCGGAGTCTCTCTACCGCCAGTACACCAAGGGATGGTAGGAGAGCGGCAGAGCCCAGTGTCTCTCTACCGCCAGTACACCAAGGGATGGTAGGAGAGCGGCAGAGCCCGGTGTCTCTAGAGCGGCAGAGCCTGGTGTCTCTCTAACGCCAGTACACCAAGGGATGGTAGGAGAGCGGCAGAGCCCGGTGTCTCTCTACCGCCATAACACCAAGGGATGGTACGGTGTCTCTCTATCGCCAGTACACCAAGGGAAGGTAGGAGAGCGGCAGAGCCCGGGGTCTCTCTACTGCCAGTACGCCAAGGGATGGTAGGAGAGCGGCAGACCCGGTGTCTCTCTACCGCCAGTACACCAAGGGATGGTAGGAGAGCGGCAGAGCCCGGTGTCTCTCTACCGCCAGTACAGCTAGGGATGGTAGGAGAGCGGCAGAGCCCGGTGTCTCTCTACCGCCAGTACACCAAGGGATGGTAGGAGAGCGGCAGAGCCCAGTGTCTCTAGAGCGGCAGAGCCCAGTGTCTCTCTACCGCCAGTACACCAAGAGATGGTAGGAGAGAGTCAGAGCCCGGTGTCTCTCTACCGCCTGTACAGCTAGGGATGGTAGGAGAGCGGCAGAGCCCGGTGTCTCTCTACCGCCAGTACACCAAGGGATGGTAGGAGAGCGGCAGAGCCTGGTATCTCTCTACCGCCAGTACACCCAGGGTTGATAGGAGAGCAGCAGAGCCCGGTGTCTCTCTACCGCCAGTACACCAAGGGATGGTAGGAGAGCGGCAGAGCCCGGTGTTTCTCTACCGCCAGTACACCAAGGGATGGTAGGAGAGCGGCAGAGCCCGGTGTCTCTCTACCGCCAGTACACCAAGGGATGGTAGGAGAGCGGCAGAGCCCGGTGTCTCTCTACCGCCAGTACACCAAGGGATGGTAGGAGAGCGGCAGAGCCCGGTGTCTCTCTCCCGCCAGTACACCCAGGGATAATAGGAGAGCGGCAGAGCCCGGTGTCTCTCTACCGCCAGTACACCAAGGGATGGTAGGAGAGCGGCAGAGCCCGGTGTCTCTCTACCGCCAGTACACCAAGGGATGGTAGGAGAGCGGCAGAGCCCAGTGTCTCTCTACCGCCAGTACACCAAGGGATGGTAGGAGAGCAGCAGAGCCCGGTGTCTCTCTACCGCCAGTACACCTAGAAACGGTAGGAGAGCGCAGAGCCCGGTGTCTCCCTACCGCCAGTACAGCAAGGGATGGTAGGAGAGCGGCAGAGCCCTGTGTCTCTCTACCGCCAGTACACCAAGGGATGGTAGGAGAGTGGCAGAGCCTGGTATCTCTCTATCGCCAGTACACCTAGGGATGGTAGGAGAGCGGCAGAGCCCGGTGTTTCTCTACCGCCAGTACACCTAGGGATGGTAGGAGAGCAGCAGAGCCCGGTGTCTCTCTACCGCCAGTACAGCAAGGGATGGTAGGAGAGCGGCAGAGCCCGGGGTCTCTCTACCGCCAGTACGCCAAGGGAAGGTAGGAAAGCGGCAGAGCCCGGTGTCTCTCTACCACCAATACAGCTAGGGATGGTAGGAGAGCGGCAGAGCCCGGTGTCTCTCTACCGCCATTACACCAAGGGATGGTACGGTGTCTCTCTACCGCCAGTACACCAAGGGATGGTAGGAGAGCGGCAGAGCCTGGGGTCTCTCTACCGCCAGTACGCCAAGGGATGGTAGGAGAGCGGCAGACCCGGTGTCTCTCTACCGCCAGTACACCAAGGGATGGTAGGAGAGCGTCAGAGCCCGGTGTCTCTCTACCGCCAGTACAGCTAGGGATGGTAGGAGAGCGGCAGAGCCCGGTGTCTCTCTACCGCCAGTACACCAAGGGATGGTAGGAGAGCGGCAGAGCCCAGTGTCTCTAGAGCGGCAGAGCCCGGTGTCTCTCTACCGCCAGTACACCAAGGGATGGTAGGAGAGCAGCAGAGCCCGGTGTCTCTCTACCGCCTGTACAGCTAGGGATGGTAGGAGAGCGGCAGAGCCCGGTGTCTCTCTACCGCCAGTACACCAAGGGATGGTAGGAGAGCGGCAGAGCCTGGTATCTCTCTACCGCCAGTACACCCAGGGTTGATAGGAGAGCAGCAGAGCCCGGTGTCTCTCTACTGCCAGTACACCAAGGGATGGTAGGAGAGCGGCAGAGCCCGGTGTTTCTCTACCGCCAGTACACCAAGGGATGGTAGGAGAGCGGCAGAGCCTGGTGTCTCTCTACCGCCAGTACACCAAGGGATGGTAGGAGAGCGGCAGAGCCCGGTGTCTCTCTACCGCCAGTACACCAAGGGATGGTAGGAGAGCGGCAGAGCCCGGTGTCTCTCTACCGCCAGTACACCCAGGGATAATAGGAGAGCGGCAGAGCCCGGTGTCTCTCTACCGCCAGTACACCAAGGGATGGTAGGAGAGCGGCAGGGCCCAGTGTCTCTCTACCGCCAGTACACCAAGGGATGGTAGGAGAGCGGCAGAGCCCGGTGTCTCTCTACCGCCAGTACACCCAGGGATGATAGGAGAGCAGCAGAGCCCAGTGTCTCTCTACCGCCAGTACACCAAGGGATGGTAGGAGAGCAGCAGAGCCCTGTGTCTCTCTACCGCCAGTACACCTAGAAACGGTAGGAGAGCGCAGAGCCTGGTGTCTCCCTACCGCCAGTACAGCAAGGGATGGTAGGAGAGCGGCAGAGCCCTGTGTCTCTCTACCGCCAGTACACCAAGGGATGGTAGGAGAGTGGCAGAGCCTGGTATCTCTCTATCGCCAGTACACCTAGGGATGGTAGGAGAGCGGCAGAGCCCGGTGTTTCTCTACCGCCAGTACACCTAGGGATGGTAGGAGAGCAGCAGAGCCCGGTGTCTCTCTACCGCCAGTACAGCAAGGGATGGTAGGAGAGCGGCAGAGCCCGGGGTCTCTCTACCGCCAGTACGCCAAGGGAAGGTAGGAAAGCGGCAGAGCCCGGTGTCTCTCTACCACCAATACAGCTAGGGATGGTAGGAGAGCGGCAGAGCCCGGTGTCTCTCTACCGCCATTACACCAAGGGATGGTACGGTGTCTCTCTACCGCCAGTACGCCAAGGGATGGTAGGAGAGCGGCAGAGCCCGGTGTCTCTCTACCGCCTGTACAGCTAGGGATGGTAGGAGAGCGGCAGAGCCCGGTGTCTCTCTACCGCCATTACACCAAGGGATGGTACGGTGTCTCTCTACCGCCAGTACGCCAAGGGATGGTAGGAGAGCGGCAGAGCCCGGTGTCTCTCTTCCGCCTGTACAGCTAGGGATGGTAGGAGAGCGGCAGAGCCCGGTGTCTCTCTACCGCCAGTACACCAAGGGATGGTAGGAGAGCAGCAGAGCCCGGTGTCTCTCTACCGCCAGCACACCAAGGGATGGTAGGAGAGCAGCAGAGCCCAGTGTCTCTCTACCGCCAGCACACCAAGGGATGGTACAGTGTCTCTCTACCGCCAGTACACCAAGGGATGGTAGGAGAGCGGCAGAGCCCGGTGTCTCTCTACCGCCAGTACACCAAGGGATGGTAGGAGAGCGGCAGAGCCCGGTGTCTCTAGAGCGGCAGAGCCTGGTGTCTCTCTACCGCCAGTACACCAAGGGATGGTAGGAGAGCGGCAGAGCCCGGTGTCTCTCTACCGCCATTACACCAAGGGATGGTACGGTGTCTCTCTACCGCCAGTACACCAAGGGAAGGTAGGAGAGCGGCAGAGCCCGGGGTCTCTCTACTGCCAGTACGCCAAGGGATGGTAGGAGAGCGGCAGACCCGGTGTCTCTCTACCGCCAGTACACCAAGGGATGGTAGGAGAGCGGCAGAGCCCGGTGTCTCTCTACCGCCAGTACAGCTAGGGATGGTAGGAGAGCGGCAGAGCCCGGTGTCTCTCTACCGCCAGTACACCAAGGGATGGTAGGAGAGCGGCAGAGCCCAGTGTCTCTAGAGCGGCAGAGCCCAGTGTCTCTCTACCGCCAGTACACCAAGAGATGGTAGGAGAGCGTCAGAGCCCGGTGTCTCTCTACCGCCTGTACAGCTAGGGATGGTAGGAGAGCGGCAGAGCCCGGTGTCTCTCTACCGCCAGTACACCAAGGGATGGTAGGAGAGCGGCAGAGCCTGGTATCTCTCTACCACCAGTACACCCAGGGTTGATAGGAGAGCAGCAGAGCCCGGTGTCTCTCTACCGCCAGTACACCAAGGGATGGTAGGAGAGCGGCAGAGCCCGGTGTTTCTCTACCGCCAGTACACCAAGGGATGGTAAGAGAGCGGCAGAGCCCGGTGTCTCTCTACCGCCAGTACACCAAGGGATGGTAGGAGAGCGGCAGAGCCCGGTGTCTCTCTACCGCCAGTACACCAAGGGATGGTAGGAGAGCGGCAGAGCCCGGTGTCTCTCTCCCGCCAGTACACCCAGGGATAATAGGAGAGCGGCAGAGCCCGGTGTCTCTCTACCGCCAGTACACCAAGGGATGGTAGGAGAGCGGCAGAGCCCGGTGTCTCTCTACCGCCAGTACACCAAGGGATGGTAGGAGAGCGGCAGAGCCCAGTGTCTCTCTACCGCCAGTACACCAAGGGATGGTAGGAGAGCAGCAGAGCCCGGTGTCTCTCTACCGCCAGTACACCTAGAAACGGTAGGAGAGCGCAGAGCCCGGTGTCTCCCTACCGCCAGTACAGCAAGGGATGGTAGGAGAGCGGCAGAGCCCTGTGTCTCTCTACCGCCAGTACACCAAGGGATGGTAGGAGAGTGGCAGAGCCTGGTATCTCTCTATCGCCAGTACACCTAGGGATGGTAGGAGAGCGGCAGAGCCCGGTGTTTCTCTACCGCCAGTACACCTAGGGATGGTAGGAGAGCAGCAGAGCCCGGTGTCTCTCTACCGCCAGTACAGCAAGGGATGGTAGGAGAGCGGCAGAGCCCGGGGTCTCTCTACCGCCAGTACGCCAAGGGAAGGTAGGAAAGCGGCAGAGCCCGGTGTCTCTCTACCACCAATACAGCTAGGGATGGTAGGAGAGCGGCAGAGCCCGGTGTCTCTCTACCGCCATTACACCAAGGGATGGTACGGTGTCTCTCTACCGCCAGTACACCAAGGGATGGTAGGAGAGCGGCAGAGCCCGGGGTCTCTCTACCGCCAGTACGCCAAGGGATGGTAGGAGAGCGGCACACCCGGTGTCTCTCTACCGCCAGTACACCAAGGGATGGTAGGAGAGCGTCAGAGCCCGGTGTCTCTCTACCGCAAGTACAGCTAGGGATGGTAGGAGAGCGGCAGAGCCCGGTGTCTCTCTACCGCCAGTACACCAAGGGATGGTAGGAGAGCGGCAGAGCCCAGTGTCTCTAGAGCGGCAGAGCCCGGTGTCTCTCTACCGCCAGTACACCAAGGGATGGTAGGAGAGCGGCAGAGCCCGGTGTCTCTCTACCGCCTGTACAGCTAGGGATGGTAGGAGAGCGGCAGAGCCCGGTGTCTCTCTACCGCCAGTACACCAAGGGATGGTAGGAGAGCGGCAGAGCCTGGTATCTCTCTACCGCCAGTACACCCAGGGTTGATAGGAGAGCAGCAGAGCCCGGTGTCTCTCTACTGCCAGTACACCAAGGGATGGTAGGAGAGCGGCAGAGCCCGGTGTTTCTCTACCGCCAGTACACCAAGGGATGGTAGGAGAGCGGCAGAGCCTGGTGTCTCTCTACCGCCAGTACACCAAGGGATGGTAGGAGAGCGGCAGAGCCCGGTGTCTCTCTACCGCCAGTACACCAAGGGATGGTAGGAGAGCGGCAGAGCCCGGTGTCTCTCTACCGCCAGTACACCCAGGGATAATAGGAGAGCGGCAGAGCCCGGTGTCTCTCTACCGCCAGTACACCAAGGGATGGTAGGAGAGCGGCAGGGCCCAGTGTCTCTCTACCGCCAGTACACCAAGGGATGGTAGGAGAGCGGCAGAGCCCGGTGTCTCTCTACCGCCAGTACACCCAGGGATGATAGGAGAGCAGCAGAGCCCAGTGTCTCTCTACCGCCAGTACACCAAGGGATGGTAGGAGAGCAGCAGAGCCCGGTGTCTCTCTACCGCCAGTACACCTAGAAACGGTAGGAGAGCGCAGAGCCCGGTGTCTCCCTACCGCCAGTACAGCAAGGGATGGTAGGAGAGCGGCAGAGCCCTGTGTCTCTCTACCGCCAGTACACCAAGGGATGGTAGGAGAGCGGCAGAGCCCGGTGTCTCTCTACCGCCAGTACACCAAGGGATGGTAGGAGAGCGGCAGAGCCCGGTGTCTCTCTACCGCCAGTACACCAAGGGATGGTAGGAGAGCGGCAGAGCCCGGTGTCTCTAGAGCGGCAGAGCCTGGTGTCTCTCTACCGCCAGTACACCAAGGGATGGTAGGAGAGCGGCAGAGCCCGGTGTCTCTCTACCGCCATTACACCAAGGGATGGTACGGTGTCTCTCTACCGCCAGTACACCAAGGGATGGTAGGAGAGCGGCAGAGCCCGGGGTCTCTCTACCGCCAGTACACCAAGGGATGGTAGGAGAGCGGCAGAGCCCGGTGTCTCTCTACCGCCAGTACACCAAGGGATGGTAGGAGAGCGGCAGAGCCCGGTGTCTCTAGAGCGGCAGAGCCTGGTGTCTCTCTACCGCCAGTACACCAAGGGATGGTAGGAGAGCGGCAGAGCCCGGTGTCTCTCTACCGCCATTACACCAAGGGATGGTACGGTGTCTCTCTACCGCCAGTACACCAAGGGAAGGTAGGAGAGCGGCAGAGCCCGGGGTCTCTCTACTGCCAGTACGCCAAGGGATGGTAGGAGAGCGGCAGACCCGGTGTCTCTCTACCGCCAGTACACCAAGGGATGGTAGGAGAGCGGCAGAGCCCGGTGTCTCTCTACCGCCAGTACAGCTAGGGATGGTAGGAGAGCGGCAGAGCCCGGTGTCTCTCTACCGCCAGTACACCAAGGGATGGTAGGAGAGCGGCAGAGCCCAGTGTCTCTAGAGCGGCAGAGCCCAGTGTCTCTCTACCGCCAGTACACCAAGAGATGGTAGGAGAGCGGCAGAGCCCGGTGTCTCTCTACCGCCAGTACACCAAGGGATGGTAGGAGAGCGGCAGAGCCTGGTATCTCTCTACCGCCAGTACACCCAGGGTTGATAGGAGAGCAGCAGAGCCCGGTGTCTCTCTACCGCCAGTACACCAAGGGATGGTAGGAGAGCGGCAGAGCCCGGTGTTTCTCTACCGCCAGTACACCAAGGGATGGTAGGAGAGCGGCAGAGCCCGGTGTCTCTCTACCGCCAGTACACCAAGGGATGGTAGGAGAGCGGCAGAGCCCGGTGTCTCTCTACCGCCAGTACACCAAGGGATGGTAGGAGAGCGGCAGAGCCCGGTGTCTCTCTCCCGCCAGTACACCCAGGGATAATAGGAGAGCGGCAGAGCCCGGTGTCTCTCTACCGCCAGTACACCAAGGGATGGTAGGAGAGCGGCAGAGCCCGGTGTCTCTCTACCGCCAGTACACCAAGGGATGGTAGGAGAGCGGCAGAGCCCGGTGTCTCTCTACCGCCAGTACACCAAGGGATGGTAGGAGAGCAGCAGAGCCCGGTGTCTCTCTACCGCCAGTACACCTAGAAACGGTAGGAGAGCGCAGAGCCCGGTGTCTCCCTACCGCCAGTACAGCAAGGGATGGTAGGAGAGCGGCAGAGCCCTGTGTCTCTCTACCGCCAGTACACCAAGGGATGGTAGGAGAGTGGCAGAGCCTGGTATCTCTCTATCGCCAGTACACCTAGGGATGGTAGGAGAGCGGCAGAGCCCGGTGTTTCTCTACCGCCAGTACACCTAGGGATGGTAGGAGAGCAGCAGAGCCCGGTGTCTCTCTACCGCCAGTACAGCAAGGGATGGTAGGAGAGCGGCAGAGCCCGGGGTCTCTCTACCGCCAGTACGCCAAGGGAAGGTAGGAAAGCGGCAGAGCCCGGTGTCTCTCTACCACCAATACAGCTAGGGATGGTAGGAGAGCGGCAGAGCCCAGTGTCTCTCTACCGCCATTACACCAAGGGATGGTACGGTGTCTCTCTACCGCCAGTACACCAAGGGATGGTAGGAGAGCGGCAGAGCCCGGGGTCTCTCTACCGCCAGTACGCCAAGGGATGGTAGGAGAGCGGCAGACCCGGTGTCTCTCTACCGCCAGTACACCAAGGGATGGTAGGAGAGCGTCAGAGCCCGGTGTCTCTCTACCGCCAGTACAGCTAGGGATGGTAGGAGAGCGGCAGAGCCCGGTGTCTCTCTACCGCCAGTACACCAAGGGATGGTAGGAGAGCGGCAGAGCCCAGTGTCTCTAGAGCGGCAGAGCCCGGTGTCTCTCTACCGCCAGTACACCAAGGGATGGTAGGAGAGCGGCAGAGCCCGGTGTCTCTCTACCGCCTGTACAGCTAGGGATGGTAGGAGAGCGGCAGAGCCCGGTGTCTCTCTACCGCCAGTACACCAAGGGATGGTAGGAGAGCGGCAGAGCCTGGTATCTCTCTACCGCCAGTACACCCAGGGTTGATAGGAGAGCAGCAGAGCCCGGTGTCTCTCTACTGCCAGTACACCAAGGGATGGTAGGAGAGCGGCAGAGCCCGGTGTTTCTCTACCGCCAGTACACCAAGGGATGGTAGGAGAGCGGCAGAGCCTGGTGTCTCTCTACCGCCAGTACACCAAGGGATGGTAGGAGAGCGGCAGAGCCCGGTGTCTCTCTACCGCCAGTACACCAAGGGATGGTAGGAGAGCGGCAGAGCCCGGTGTCTCTCTACCGCCAGTACACCCAGGGATAATAGGAGAGCGGCAGAGCCCGGTGTCTCTCTACCGCCAGTACACCAAGGGATGGTAGGAGAGCGACAGGGCCCAGTGTCTCTCTACCGCCAGTACACCAAGGGATGGTAGGAGAGCGGCAGAGCCCGGTGTCTCTCTACCGCCAGTACACCCAGGGATGATAGGAGAGCAGCAGAGCCCAGTGTCTCTCTACCGCCAGTACACCAAGGGATGGTAGGAGAGCAGCAGAGCCCGGTGTCTCTCTACCGCCAGTACACCTAGAAACGGTAGGAGAGTGCAGAGCCCGGTGTCTCCCTACCGCCAGTACAGCAAGGGATGGTAGGAGAGCGGCAGAGCCCTGTGTCTCTCTACCGCCAGTACACCAAGGGATGGTAGGAGAGTGGCAGAGCCTGGTATCTCTCTATCGCCAGTACACCTAGGGATGGTAGGAGAGCGGCAGAGCCCGGTGTTTCTCTACCGCCAGTACACCTAGGGATGGTAGGAGAGCAGCAGAGCCCGGTGTCTCTCTACCGCCAGTACAGCAAGGGATGGTAGGAGAGCGGCAGAGCCCGGGGTCTCTCTACCGCCAGTACGCCAAGGGAAGGTAGGAAAGCGGCAGAGCCTGGTGTCTCTCTACCACCAATACAGCTAGGGATGGTAGGAGAGCGGCAGAGCCCGGTGTCTCTCTACCGCCATTACACCAAGGGATGGTACGGTGTCTCTCTACCGCCAGTACGCCAAGGGATGGTAGGAGAGCGGCAGAGCCCGGTGTCTCTCTACCGCCTGTACAGCTAGGGATGGTAGGAGAGCGGCAGAGCCCGGTGTCTCTCTACCGCCATTACACCAAGGGATGGTACGGTGTCTCTCTACCGCCAGTACGCCAAGGGATGGTAGGAGAGCGGCAGAGCCCGGTGTCTCTCTTCCGCCTGTACAGCTAGGGATGGTAGGAGAGCGGCAGAGCCCGGTGTCTCTCTACCGCCAGTACACCAAGGGATGGTAGGAGAGCAGCAGAGCCCGGTGTCTCTCTACCGCCAGCACACCAAGGGATGGTACAGTGTCTCTCTACCGCCAGTACACCAAGGGATGGTAGGAGAGCGGCAGAGCCCGGTGTCTCTCTACCGCCACTACACCAAGGGATGGTTTGGGGGCGACAGAGCCTGGTGTCTGTCACTACCAGGGGCTAAGCCTCTGTGCACCAGGGAGGGGAGATGAGATGTCTGTGTGACAGCCACACTCCTCTCGGGAACGACTCACCCATTTGAATAATAGACCAATTAAAATTGACCTTTAATAGCCGGAATAATGTTATCTATTAGATTCCCTTAATAAACAATTCTGTATTAAATAAAAATGGCTCTGCCCTTTTACCCCAAGTCAGTGTGGTGTCTTAATTAAAACTATGCTGTTACACCGATGTATTTTTAAACTTTGATGCCAGGGCAGGCAGGCACCCACACAGGGCGTTTCTGCCCATCACTGCATCATACAATTATTCCCATTTCAGCTCATATGCAATGACAAGGGTTTAAAATAATATAATTGTATTAGTCCGTACTGTACTGCGTACTGTAGTTCGTGCTAAATCTTCATTGGTGATGTTATTTGCACCCGCCAGGTCCTCGTACTTCCATTCCACAGCAATCTCCGAAGCTTTTTAATTTCATAATCTGTATCTAATTCACTCGGGTTTTATTGGTAATCTGATGCTCGTATTATGGTTACTTTAAGTAAAAGGAAGAGTAAATAGAGAGTACTCAGTGTTAGAATGAGATGTACTTCAGCTGAGTAGACGGTGAATATTGACACCAAAATATCGATGGGACACATTAGAGAGGACACAATATCGAAAAAGTTATAGATAGATAAAGAATTGTAGCTTTCCTATACCTAACACCACATATATATATATATCTATGTGCTATAAATGTATATATATATATATATATATATATATATATATATGTAATGCACGTAAATATGGAGTTAGGCATAGTAAAACTATGCACCCCTGCATGCACTTACCTTACAATATTTTGTCCCTCAATATCAGTGGTGGTTTCTCTTCTCTTTCTCTCTTACACATTCATAAAAAATATTAAATGGATCGATTTGTTTAGAGATTCGATCGTACCTCTAAACAAATCGATTCATTTAAGTCTGGGCTGTGTGTCTCAGCTGCCTGCCCCGCCTCCCTTTGAAGCACAAGATGGAAGCCAGGCAGTAAATCAACTTTCTCCATTGTGAAAACGACGCAGGGCTGACTGCTCTAAAGCCCTTTATTTCCATTGTGGTCTATGGCCGTATCCACTATAGCGCGGCCCCCTCCCCAAAAAAATTAAATGTTAAGGCCTGGACCGAGGGATGGGGCACCTGGGGCCGAGATCGGCCTGTTGAGTGGGGCCGCACACCCCCTCTTCAAAAAAGTACATTTTAGAAGGCTGGGCACTGGGGGATGGGATCCCCGTGGCCAAAATTGGCCGGGGGAGGGTGGGGCCATGCGGACCTATGGCCAACCCCTGCTGCTCATGGCATTTGGCCGTGCACACCGCGGGGTTGGGTTGGTATAGGGGCTGGCCGCTTCCAGGCCCTGGGGTCAACCCTCGCTGTGCACGGCCAAAGGCCATGTGCACGGTTGGGTGGTTATAGGGGTTGGCAGCAGGGCCTGGCCAAAGGACAGGCCTTGTGGCCATCCCTGGCAGCACATGGCCAAAGGCCATGGGCCGTAGTGATTGGATTAATGTATAGTAATGAAAATTACTTTACGTAAAAAAAAACTATAGAAATTCACTGAAAAAAACAAAGGCTACAAGGACGTTATAATTAGGAAATATAATTTAAAAAAACATAGAAAGTCACATAAAAAACAAAAGGTCACAGGGACGTCATAGTTAGGGTCACATTTTACACGTACAAAACCATAGAAATTCACATATTATAGTTAGAGTTATTTCAAGTAACTATAACTCGTGCCCTAAGGTAACTATAACTCGTGCCCTTGTCATGCACTGCTAATTACCCCACAAATTACGGCACTCATGACATCTTTGATAACATCATTCATAATGTCACTGTAACATCTGCAGTAAAGTTATTGACCAGATAACTGTGCATGCCGGGGGCGCGAGCTATAGTTACTTGAAATAACGTCGACTATAACACGTGAATTTCTATGGTTTTGTACATGTAAAATGTGAGCCTAACTATAACATCACTGTAACCTTTGTTTTAGAGTGAATTTTATATATATATATATATAGAGAGAGCGAGAGATAGATAGATACACACACACATATCGTTGAATTACATGTCAAAATTTAGTTTGATTTTTATGCTTGTGCCTGCTTTTTGGTTCTGAAAATCTGGTCAAATCACCCCCTCCCCTCCAAAAAGTGAGGAACAGGATAAATCATTGTTTGAATATCTGGGGAGCAGGTCGTATTAGGTGTCTCAGCAAGCAACAAAAGTAAAGATACAGGTATGTTTGTGCTCATGAGTGCAGCACAGCACCCGCAAGCACAACAGAGGGGGGTAGGGATTGAAAGAAACACGCAACAGGAAGTGTAGTGCAGCGCATGCGCAGTAGACTGGGCCCGCCTCCGCTTGCAAAGCCCTTTGTGCTTCGAGTTGACGCTCTTGCATGCTGCAAAATGCTCTGGAAACGTGTAATTACATTTTTGTAATCTGGGCCCCATGTTTCCACGTCTGGGATGTCTTTTAACAAACCACTGCATTCTGTGAGTTGTAACCTTCGTTTACTCCAATGAATCCAAAAGGTTTTACTCACCTGATACCAGTGCTTAGTGAAAGGCAAGCCCAGGACTTGAAACAAGGGGCCTGACCTCAGGTCCCCTCAGGGAGCATTCTTGCAGGCTCGGTAAAGGTGCGGACACACCTACCCCCCGCACACCCTTGTCGCCACAGGTATTTCAGTAATCCACCCCTAATGAGGAAAGCGGTGACTGTATATTTTCCAATCCTTTGTAAATCAGTGCTCTGTCCCCAGGCACCTGTCCTGCTGTTGACGGTCTGTTGTCGTTCCTAATCCCCCTGAGCCAGGAATATCTCTGATTCCTTCTTGAAGCTCGGAAGCGGTCCTGGTAGGTCACGCCACAGCCCTCAAGGGGGGTGAAGGGGGATTATCTCTTCTGCAATGCTTTCAAGGGAAAACATGAGAGGGAAACTTCAAAAAAGGGAAGCCTGAAAAAGTGTCTACTTCACGGAGAGAATCTGACACCAAGGTCCTTTCAGAGCTGGTGCTTTGTGATGTCAGACAATGCGGTAAGCAAAAATAAATGTCACATTTCCTGCAGTGTGAAGCGGAAAATAATTAATGCACGACGCTGTTAACAATGTAGCAAAAGTACAGACCATTTACAAAGTCGGAAACCAAGCAACCGCGCCTAAATCAGCACGCCTGACATATCCACAGGAAAAAGCAAGTTTAATAAATCTACCCACCCCGAAAAACCCTTCCTCTAAGCCATTTACAAATGCTATTCGACGATCGCTGTAAATAAAAGTTTATTTAAAGCAAAGTAGGTATGAAAATTAATACGGGAAATATGTGACCTAGATGGACAAAGTAGCGAAATGTGTCACATCAAAATCATTGCCATTGAAGCCACATCAGGTACACACATGTGCACCAACAAACCTGTAAACGCCATTAAAACATAGATATTAGGAAGACCAACTCACACCTCAATGCTAATAAGAAGAGGACACTATTTATTTATATTTGTAAAAAAATCGAATTCATCTTTCGGACCTTCCGCACACTGAAATATACAAAATGTTTTTTAAAAAATGAAAGAAAATTGTGAAGAGTATCTCTTCCTGATAGTCAAATAATTTGCTGAGTAGTCGGGTTTTAAGCAACATGCAGTATGTAACCTGCAAGATGGACTCCACTTTATGGACATGGAACTCTAACCGCACACATACATACATATCTGACGTCAGGAGAAGGGGAGAGTTCAGAGGAAGCCAGCACTGGAGTTTGTGATTCCATGATCTGAAACCTCTGCAGTGTTACTGACTGACCAAGAGCATCAAAAGCCTGCTACATCCCATGTTGTACCTCGAATGTCCCATCAGGTGAGATGATGCTGGTACTTGTCCTAAAGTGTATGCCACTGATGCCCGTAGTTATTGGAGACATAACTGGCGTACCAGAATCATCCATCTTCAAGGCACTATAGCATGCCACGCATGCACTCAACACCGTGCTGTAGAACAGGTCACGTCTCTTTTTTACTACTGTAGATACAAGAAGCAAAGAATGACTTGTATGATGGCCGTGCTGCACCACCTTCACCGGAGGGGCCATATGTGCACGGAGTGGGGCAATCACATCCAATCTGAGTGTACACAATGCCTATCCCAAGTGCAAAGGATGCACTGGCCTCATATTTCATGTGGAATGTGATGTGCAACAGTGGTGCACTGCATACCCGCCATTCTGCTGCAGTCTGTATCCACATGTATGACCATGGCATCAGCGCTCACCACCAAGCCTAGACACACTAACCTGATTCAGAAAGGTAAACTTAGACAGAAAGTCTAAGTTTAGACCTAAAGTCTAATTTAGACAAAAAAGTCTAACTTTAATAGTAGTTAAGTTAGAGTTTTGGTCTAAGTTATACTTTTGGTCTAAATTTAGACCAAAAGTCTAACTTTACTACTAGTAAAGGTAGACTTTAGGTCTAAACTTAGACTTCAGGTCTAAACTTAAACCTTTGGTCTATGTTTACGTTTGTGAATTGGGCCCACTCATTGCAACCTATATAAACGAGGAATTAAGGCCTGTTAGAAGTGCAATGGTCACAAGCAGCAGTGTTTAATTTGAGCCAGTGGTTTCTGGTGCTCAGCACCGGCAGTGAATTGTCAACACCGGCACTTATGACAGCAGCCACATGGTGACGCTGTGTGTCTAATTTGGAAATGAACAATACAACACTCATTTATTAATTAAATTTACATTAAAAATGGACAAACACCTGCTGCCCCAGTCATCCTTATGGAGTTGGGCGCTGTAGTAGTGCGATTCATCACACTTATAGGAGTGTGATGGTTAGTAGTTGTGTTGGTACGGCCATTAGCAGTCTGGCAGGGGCAATGAGTGGTGCATGCTCCTGTGGCCTGCTGACTAGAGCCCTGGCATTTCATTTTTTTTACAAACTAGATACTGACAAACAGTGCAACAGTGAATGGCTCCTCCAAAACTTGTGCCTGAAGAAAGTGGGAGAGTCACGCGCTTACATGGACAGGTCAGATCCACAAGACACCGGTCACTGCTTGTGCCTCACCTCACCGATCTAGGATACTGGCCCATTCTCACCACTGTCTGCTGCAGCATTGACCCAGCACGCATAGCATCACCCGTTCCCTACACGACTATCTGCGTACAAACTGAACTGCCAACACTGTGCCCATAACCTTCAAAATGTTCTTTGTTGCTTTGAAGGTCACCTTCATTGTCCTGTCAATGCCATAAAGAGATACACACAATATTGCCCAATCTTGCTGCATCTGCTCCCTGGTTGCTTGTGTTGCTCGTGTAGAGGCATGTAACACCACTCGTGTAGCGGCACTTAACACCACTTGTGTAGCGGCATGTGACACCACTTGTGTAGCGACACGTTACACCACTCTGTACCGCCACGCAACGGTACTCATGTAGCGGCACGTAACAGCACGCGTGTAGCGGCACGCAGCAGCACTCGTGTAGCGGCACGCAACAGCACTCGTGTAGCGGCATGTAACAGCACTCGTGTAGCAGCATGCAACACCACACGTGTAGCGGCATGTAACACCACAAGTGTAGCGGCATGTAACACCACTTGTGTAGAGGCACGTAACACCACTCGTGTAGCAGCATGTAACAGCCCTCATTTAGCAGCATGTAACAGCACTCGTGTAGCGGCATGTAACAGCACTCATGTAGCAGCATGTAACAGCACTCGTGTAGCGGCATGTAACAGCGCATGTGTAGCGGCATGTAACAGCACTCGTGTAGCAGCACGTAACAACACACATGTGTAGTAGGTAACAGCACTCGTGTAGTGGCATGTAACAGCACACGTTCGGCGGCATGTAACAGCATTCGTGTAGCGGTATGTAACAGCACTCGTGTAGCAGCATGTAACAGCCCTCATTTAGCAGCATGTAACAGCACTCGTGTAGCGGCATGTAACAGCACTTGTGTAGCGGCATGCATCAGTACCCGTGTAGCAGCATGTAACACGACTCGTGAAGCGGCATGTAACACGACTCATGTAGCGGCATCTAACACCACCTGTGTAGCTGCACGTAACACCACTCATGTAGCGGCACATAACACCACTCATAGCGGTACGTAACAGCACTCGTGTAGCGGCACGCAACAGCACTCGTGTAGCGGCATGTAACAGCACTCGTGTAGCAGCATGCAACACCACACGTGTAGCGGCATGTAACACCACAAGTGTAGCGGCATGTAACACCACTTGTGTAGAGGCACGTAACACCACTCGTGTAGCGGCACGTAATAGCACTCATGTAGCAGCATGTAACAGCACTCGTGTAGCGGCATGTAACAGCACATGTGTAGCGGCATGTAACAGCACTCGTGTAGCAGCACGTAACAACACACATGTGCAGCGGTAGGTAACATCACTCGTGTAGTGGCATGTAACAGCACACGTTCGGCGGCATGTAACAGCACTCGTGTAGTGGCATGTAACAGCACTCGTGTAGCGGTATGTAACAGCACTCATGTAGCGGTATGTAACAGCACTCGTGTAGCAGCATGTAACAGCCCTCATTTAGCAGCATGTAACAGCACTCGTGTAGCGGCATGTAACAGCACTTGTGTAGCGCCATGCATCAGTACCCGTGTAGCGGCATGTAACACGACTCGTGAAGTGGCATGTAACACGACTCATGTAGCGGCATCTAACACCACCTGTGTAGCTGCACGTAACACCACTCATGTAGCGGCACATGACACCACTCATAGCGGTACGTAACAGCACACATGTAGCGGCACATAACACCCCTCATGTAGTGGCACGTAACAACTCATGTAGCGGCATGTAACAACACACATGTAGCGGTTTGCAACAACACATATGTTGTGGCATGCAACAGCACTCATGTAGCGGCATGTAACAACACACATGTAGTGGCATCTAACACCACTTGTGTAGAGGCATGTAACAGCACTCTTGTAGCGGCATGTAATAGAACTTGTGTAGCAGCATGTAACAGCACTCGTGTAGCGGCATGTAGCACCACTCATTTTAAAAAAATATATTTTTATTAACATTTTGTTGTTTTACAGACAGTATCTTGGTTACAGCATAATCATGTGTTCATCCTGTTTATACTTAACAGTGTTAATATCACAGCTGTCTGCTCTTGTTTTGGTGGTTTCACCTCATTGTGCATTCAGTCTACAGTTCAGTCTTATACTGGAGCGGAATGATTGTGTTAGCTTTTCTTGTTCGGGCTGTTCACCCATATGGGCTTTATATCACCGTATTATTCTTGGAACTATACAACAGGTTTAACTTGTATTAAACAATAATTAAACAGAACTTTAAACATGATGGCACTGTGTGGGACGATAATTACTTATGCAGGGGTAGGCCACACTCTGACTTTTCCAATGCATAGGGTGACGATATTCATCGACTTTGCTTAATTTTCGCTGGATGGGTTGCCTCCCGCATCCAGCCTGACCACTCCCCAGTGCCCATGGCAACATCCACTATTGTCCCTGCCCCATGTTCACTCTCAGCCTCGTTAACGTTCAGTTTAGTCTCGTTTTGGTAGGTGTGGTAACATCCCTCCCTTCCTACCGTCTACTTAGATTCCCACTTCTGTTGGTGTGCCCATATCCGCCTCCCCTCCCCTCGCCTTATTGTCCCAGCTCGTCACTGCTACCTCCCATTCTGGGGCAATGGGGTGATGGCGCAGTCCTTTCACCTCTTCGCTCTTCAGGACCTGCAGCTCGGCTCTGGTCCATGTCGTCACGTCTCGTCTCCACTCAATCCGAGGGGGACGACCCGGGGCCTTCCAGCCCCTGGTGATCTGTCTCCTGTACAGAACCAGGGCAGGTCCAGGAAGCGTCCCTCCACCCTCCCCCGTGGCAGGCCCGCCCGAGGCCCAGTAAACATACATCAGGGGTCGGAGTCAGGTTCATATCAAATAATCTCGATAGGTCAGACATCACCTCGACCCACCCCAGCTGGATCTCCGGGCAACTCCATACCATGTGGTCGAAGTCTGCATCTACATCCTTGCATCTAGGGCACGTCCTGGGAGCTCCCCATAAATTAATGATAGCCGGTGTGGGGTGAGGTACGTTCTGTGAAGATAATTGTATTGTATGTATCGCAGCCGTGTGTTGCGAGTGACCGTCCGGGGGTAGGCCAGAACTCTATTCCACTCCATGTCAGTCAGTTCCCTACCAACTGTCCTTTCCCATCTCTCTCTCAGAGGCCACAGGGAGTCTAGTGCATCCTCAATCTGGACCTGATATAGTTTAGTGGTTAGATGGGTCTCCTCTCCTGATGTCAATAGGAGATGCAACACCCTGTGGGTGGCCGGCTCTGCATTGACCGTAACCCAGTGCACTTTCAGTGTATGCACCAGTTTACGAAACAGAAGGAACTGTCCCTGTGGGACTCCACCATTAAAAAGGTCAGTGAAGGATCTCAGCACTCCCTCATGGACCAGGTCTCCAACTGTTTCTATTCCCGCTCTCTTCCATGGCCCGAGGCTCGTGCCCCCCTGGTTCTTCCCTCCCGCTTCAATCGCAAGAACCGCTAATGGTAGCGCCGGGGAGTATGGAGGGCCCACTCCAACCCTTTTCACACATCTCCTCCAACACGACTCCGCCACTCTTGTCATCAGGCTGTCCGTGTGGGGAGTGAGCTTCCTATTTGTCATTCGCGCGATGATCCGATTTATATCTTCATCTTCGTGGGTGGTGCACCTGTCTAGCTGACCCTTACCGGTAAAACAACCGGCCACCCACTGTAATTGGAAAGCCAAGAAGTAGGCTTCAAAATCTGGGGCACCCAGGCCCCCCTGGCAGGTTGGCCTGCATAGCATCGAGAGCGAGGTGCGTCTCCGACCATCATCCCATATGAGTTCCCTGAGCAGGGTGTTTAGTTCACGAAACCACGCTGCTGGTATCAGGAGGGGCAAATTAGCAAAGTAATATAGGCGGCGCGGAAGTATGATCATTTTAGATAATGCTATTCTGGCCATAATCGTTAATTTCAAAGAACGCCAGAACCCGACAGAGGACCTCAGTGAATGTAGTACTCTACCCAGGTTACCCTCGCGCAGGTCTGTCCTGTCATGAAATACTTGTATGCCCAAGTACTTGAAGGTACGTGGGACCCAAATCATATCCCCAGGGCACGTTGTCGGGTGCTCGTAACACGGCGATATGGGGAACACCAATGTTTTACCACAGTTGAGGCGTAGTCCCGACAGAGTCCCGAAATCTTCCAGTTTCCCTAGTGCCCATGGGAGACCCCTCTCTCCATCCCTAAGGTAAATAAGTATATCGTCGGCGTATAGTGAGATGATATGTTCGTGGTGTCCCCATTCCACACCTCTGCCCACGCCATCTTGTCGCATCTGGGACGCTAGGGGCTCAATGGCCAGAGCGAATAATAGTGGGGATAAGGTGCAACCTTGTCTGGTTCCCCTGTGGATTGGGTAGGTGTCAGACACCGTCCTACCTGTCTTTACTCTTGCCAGTGGTGACGCATATAGTAAGTCCACCCATTTTACCCAACCCTCACCCATTCCCATACGAAGCATCACTGCCCTCAAGTAGTCCCATCTGATCGAATCGAACGCCTTCTCAAAGTCCACCGCAAGCAACACCCCGATGCGGGCTTCACACCATTGGGCATATGTAGGACCGCAAAGGGACGCCTCAGATTCAAGGAGGTGCTGCGATTCGGGACGAAACCGTTCTGGTCCTCATGTGCAAGAGTAGGTATGGGGCTAAGCAAACGGTTGGCCATGATCTTACTGAGTATTTTAAAATCACTGTTCAACATTGACAAGGGGCGTAAGTCGGTCACCGAGGGCCCCCTGGATTTTGTCTTAGGGAGCGGGACCACCAATGCCTCCCTCATTGTGCCCGGCATCCTCCCATTTTGTAGTGCTTCCGTATACATTTCTACTAACTGGGTGGAACTCAGCCACTCCCATGCCTCTTCGGGGGATTGAAGAAATGTTGTTTTGCCGTCTAGTATTACTTTCAGTCTAGCCGGATACAGCAATGAGTATTGAATACCTTCTTCCCTTAGGGTCCTCTTGACTGCCATGTATGAGGCACGCTTACTCTGCACCTCCAGTGTAAAATCCGGGAACAGTGTAACCTCACCATTCGCAACCTTAAACGGGCCCTCCTCTCGTGCCCTCTGTAACAGAATGTCCCTGTCTCTGTAGTGTAGTAATCTTGCAATCACCACTCGGGGGGCCTACCCGGCGCTAGGGGCCTTGAGGGCACACGATGTGCTCTTTCCAGAGTGTAGAAGGGGGTCAGGCGGCCCGGCGCTACTACTGTGCCCAGCCATTTTTCGAGGAATTCCACCATATTCGATTCCTCTGCCCCCTCTGGGAGACCCACCACCCGTACGTTATTCCGCTGGCTTCTCCCCTCTGCATCCTCTTCTCTTTGCTCTAGGCGCGCCACTCTGTCCCTGAGGTGCGTCATTTCGGCCTGTAGATCTTTTTGTTTTGGTGTAATTTCGGCCAGCATGGTTTCTGTCTCTTTGACTCTGTCCGATAATTTGTGGTGGTCAGCCCTCAGGAGGCCCAGTTCGACCGCAACCTGATAGATGTCGTGCTGCAGCGTTAACTTAGTGTCTTCGATCGCCCCTAATATTTTGTCCAGGGTATCCTGTACTTTGATCTGCAGTGGGTCCTGCATGTCCCCCCCTTTATGCCCAGAGGGTGCTGCACTATCCATGACTCTGGTCTTGTGCCGGTTCTTGGGGGACATTGGGCACACGAGTGATCGCTCCCTCAGGGGACGAAGCAGAGTCCAGGCTGTTAGTTCGGGGACTCCTCCACCCAAGACTTCCGTCCCCAGCCCAATTCAGGGCCCACAGGGGCTCCCAGGCAGACTCCCAATAGTTCTGGGGACTTGTGCCCTTATTCCCTGATTTCCAATGGGCTCAGGGTGTGCTCCACTGGGGCGGGAGGAACAGCACTGTACCGTCAAGGGCGATCGCTGCCTCAGGGGCCAGTCCGGTCCAAACATACAACGTGCCCGCAACAGGTTACCACTTTACAGGCCACCACATGGGGACCCCTAGGCCGCTCCCGTCCGATTTCGTCGGGCGGGCCCCGCCGGGCGGGCCGCTCACCCCCAGCGAGGTACCGGGAAGCGCAGCGCCACTGCTCCTCACTTTCGGCCCAGTAACCATTCACTGGTGCTCAACTGCCTGAAGAACGTGCCCCAGTCAGGGTCAATCCGGGGCCCCACCACTTCAGAGGCAGCCGGGTGGCCCTCGTCGCCCCCCGGTTCGGGGCCGCCGGGCAAGACACCGGGCCCAAGGCCACCGCACCGCCTGTGCGGAATATCACTGCAGGTTTTGCCGCTCACCAGGGGGTCTCCTTAGTTGGTCTTCTGCCTTGGGTAGCTGGGGTCTCCCGACCTTTTCCCCCCGCCGGGGGGCCTCTGCACGGACCAGGCCCCGCACCACGAATCATTGGTGCCGCCCAGGGTGTGCGCCCATAGCGCCAAGAATCACCTGGGCTCCGGCAGTCACCTCGTCCCGCTCACCGGACTGTTGCCCCTGCAGGACTCCACGGCGGCGGGGCCTCCAACCTCGCCCTGGCGGCTCGGGGCAGCGCACGTCCGCGCTCCAGCAGCTCCCAGTCACCAGCCCCCTCCTCGGATCTCAGAGGGCCCGTCCGCGGCCCGACCCGGGGCCGCCTCCAATTATCCCGGTCCGCGGGAAACCAACGCCGCGCGGCTCCCCGTGGCTCACTCCGCCACGTCAGCGCCTTCTCGGGGGCCCCCAGTCCTCCACAGGGCTCCAGGCCAGAAGGGGGCTCATCTCATTGCCCCAACCGCGGTACTTCAGCGGCCCGGGCTAGTCCGATTCTTCTCTCGGGGCGCGCAGCCGCAGTCCTAGCCGAGTGCCGGGCCGCTCCTTCACTCGGGTCCCCGGCTCGAATGGAGAGGCAGGCCGCAAGCCCCAGAGTCCGCAGGCACGGCACAGGCGCATGCGGCAGAGTTTAATCAGGGCTCCGCAGGCACCCAGCACATCCACGCAGGTCTCCGCTCCGGCATCAGCTCTGACTGCCCCGGGGGTGGCTCAGGATGAACGGAGAATTTCCGGCCCCTCCGGAGCGAGGGGATTAGGCGTGCGCCATCTTCGGCTTCTTGGCCACTCCCCATGTAACACCACTCATGTAGCAGCATGTAACAACCCTCGTGTAGCAGCATGCAACATCACTTATGTAGTGGCATGTAATAGCACTTGTGTAGCGGCATGTAACAGCACTCGTGTAGCGGCATGTAACAGCACTGGTGTAGCGGCATGTAACAACCCTCGTGTAGCGGCATGTAACATCACTCATGTAGTGGCATGTAACAGCACTTTACCAGACTCCTCAATCACAGCTGATAATACAATTACATAAACTTCTGAGAGTGCCAGCCCAGCTTGTTAAACCAGCACTTCCTTTGGCTTCAAGGTGAATAGCACTTGGATGGATGAGGCAGGGGTTCTTTAACCACTTCACATGGCTGCTATGGGCAGTCACAGGGAGGGATGCTACAGGATGGCGGTGCTGATAATGGAATGCTTGAAGGATGTATGTGACCAGTAACCTGCGTATGTCAGACATGCTGTAAAGAATGTGGGGTCAGCATGGCTGGATGTGCAGTCAAGGATTGCCACTTGGAAATGTATGCTTCTGACATCAGGGACTTGTCTCACTGCCTCATCTCTCTGTAACTCACTAGGTGATGTTTGACACTGAGCAATAGTGATGACCCACCTGGTCATAAATGAAGTTAAAGAAAAGTACCCCCTGGATGTGTGACATCATTCTAAGGTGACCTCTAAGCCCCGCCCACCGCTCTCCTTTGGCGCTCCTGCATGCCAGCACTCTCCTGCGCTGCTCCATGCCCTGCTCCACCGCGGCCTTCACCTATGCTCCATATGTCGATAAGTGCTCAGTGCTTTTTGTGTCCTACATACTCAAGGCCACTGGAATTATGCGGCAAGGGAGAGCCAAATTATACAGCAGAGCTGAGCAAATTAGGTGGCAAGAAGTGGCAATTTATGCAGCATAATGCGGCACATTTTATGATAGTATTACTTCATTATTTTGACATTTTTACACTTGTTCACATTGTCTGGGCATTGGTTGCACCTCATTAGTACCAGTTTAACACAAAATATAGCAATACCCAACAGAAAGATGAACAGTCAGCATTTGCAGAGGGCCTCCCAGGGCACAGCAACACGTGCAGCTGTGTTTTTAGTGACGAGTGAGCTAGAAACCAAAAAAAAATGTTGAAATTTGCATATTGTGCAGCAGATGATAGATTAAATGGAAAATGCATCAAATTTATAATTAGGCGAAAAACACAGTGAACATACATTTGCATAATTTCTGTGGCCCTGAACATACCCCAACCACTTCCTGAGACTCTCTGGCTGAGGAGAGAGTATGAGGAGGCCCCACTCCTAGCGTCACCATGCTGCATGGCATCCTCCTGGCCACACACAGAGTCAGCACCCTCTCAGCAGCCACCCTCAAGGTCCCAGTATGAAATGTGCAGCGCGCCATGGGACTCTGTCCTCCCCTCATCTGCAACACTGCACCTCCTGGTCTACGGCTGTGGTTCCGAACAGTTTGACTCCTGTGGACTCCCAGTTAATCCCTAGTGGAACCCAGGGACCCCCAAAGAGTCACTATTGGAATCCAGGGACCCCCACTGAGTCATTACTTGAAGCAGGAGACCCAGGACTAAGCCTTTCTGATGATTTGAACTGCAAAACAATACACAAAAAATACATAAACAAGCATGTGTCAAACAAATACACAAATATTTAATCATTTATTTAATTCTCAAACAAATATTAAAAAATCAACATTTTAATGGACCTTTTCTAAAATCAATTGAGGGTCCGGTTGTCCATACTACATTCTGTTTGATGCACTTGCACAGCTTCCACTAATCAAAACCAGCACATTAACTTAATTTTTTGCCTTCAGTCTTGAATTTCTTCACATTTATAGAACATTTTAAAATATACAGTTAAATTTTGCTTTTTGCTTTTTTAATTTATTTTTTTGCTTTTTTTAATTTGTAAACCCTTTATTAATCGTGTAACATTATTTAATTTTCTAAGCAGTCATGGACCCCCTGAGTTGGCTTTGCTGACCCCTCAGCGGTCCCCGGCCCACAGGTTGGGAACCGCTGGATTACGGCACACACAGGCCCTGACTGATGAGACTGAAATGGGCGAGATGATGCAACCGCATGTGTAAGGGAGGTAAATTACATGGACCGTTGGCGCTTGGCAAGATCTGCTAGTGCTAACAGCACTCCATTACTTCTCCTCTGGTTGGAACCGGGTCTGACAGTCAGGTTTCTGGTGGACCCTCTCACATAGATGCTTGAGGGGTTGTTTCACTGCACCCAGCCAGTTATAGGAATAGGCCTGGATCTAGTCGCCCGGAGTGGCACCGGCACCCACAGACCTCATCAAGAATGGGGGCAGCTTGAGATGTACTTCTGGCCGCTTGCTGTACTGGCATGGCCTGTAGGACTCAACAGGTGATCCCTTTCTCCCTTGAAGCTCCATTGCCGCCAGGTGCAGCAGAGCCTGGGCACTAGTTTTGATCTTCAGAAGATGTGCATGAGAGCAGACAAGGAGAGCTTCACCTGGGACAGACCCTTTCCCCTGTTCATCTATTGACATCACCCTGCACAAGAAGGAGTGCTGTGCACCTCACACCACTGAGTGCAATATGAACATGTCACTGTACCAGGGCACACATCTGAATGCACGTATCGCTATAGCAATGCACCCATATAAATGCACATATCGCCGCAGCAAAGCAAACATATAAATTCACGTGTCACTATATGAATGCACACATAGGAATCTACATATTGCTGTAGCGATGCAGATATCGCTGTACCAATGCACACGTATGAATGCATGTCATTGTATCAATGCATACAATGAATGTACACATCACTGCAGCAATACACACATATGATGTGTGTCACTAGCAAATTACCAATGCACACATATGAATGTACATATCACTGTAGCAATACACACATATGGATGCACGTCACTGTGGCAATAAACACATATGAATGCACGGATCCCTTTACCAAAACATACATATGAATGGACTTATTGCAGTACCAATGCACACACGTGAATGCGTGTATCTCCGTAGCAATGCACACACATGAATTCATGTACTGCTGTACCAATGAACAGAAAAAAATGCATGCATCACTGTAGCAAAGCACACATATGAATACGAGTATTGCTGATCCAATGTACGCATACAAATGCACGTATTGCTGTACCAATACACACGTATTAGTGCATGTATTACTGTACCCATACACACGTATGAATGCTTGTCACTGTACCAGTGCACACAAGTGGACATATCACTGTATTAATACACACATATGAATGCATGTAACACTGTTCCAATGCACACATATGAATGTATGTCACTGTATCAATGCACACATATAAGTGCCTGTCACCGTACCAATACACACGTATGAATGCACATATCACTGTTCCAATGCACACATATGAATGCATGTCACTGTACCAATGCACATGAGTGCACGTATCACTGTACCAATACACACGTATGAATGCATGTATCACTGTACCAATACACACATATGAATGCATGTATCACTGTTCCAATGCACACATTTGAATGCATGTCACTGTACCATGCACATATGAGGGCACGTATCGCTGTACAAATACACACTTATGAATGCACATATCGCTATACCAATACACACATATGAATGCACATATTGCTTTAAAAATGCACACATATGAATGTATGTGTCACTGTAGCAATGCATACAATGCATGTGCACGTCACTGTAGCAATGCACACATATGATGAGTGTCACTGTAGCAATGTACTATTGCACACATACGAATGTATTTATCACTGTAGCAATGCACACATGAATGCACGTGTCATTGTAGCACGCACACATCTGATGTGTGTCACTGTACCAATGCACGCATATGAATGCATGTATCGCTATATCAAAGCACACATATGAATACACGTATCGCTAAACCAACACAAGCACATGAATGCAGGTATTGCTGTACCAATAGATACGTATGAATGCATGTATCACTGTTCCAATGCACACATATGAATGCATGTCACTGTACCAATGAACATGAGTGCACGTATCGCTGTACCAATACACATGTATGAATGCACGTATCGCTGTACCAATACACACATATGAATGTACGTATTGCTGTAAAAAAGCACACATATGAATGCACGTGTCGCTGTAGCAATGCATACAATGAATGTACATGTCACTGTAGCAATGCGCACATATGACATGTGTGTCACTATATGCATGCACACGTTTGAATGCACATATTGCTGTATCAATGCACACATCTCAATGTACGTATCCCTGTAGCAATACTCACATTTGAATGCAGTTGCCACTGTATCAATGCATACATGTGAATTCACGAATTGCCAATGCACACATATGAACGTATATATCACTGTAGCAGTTCACACATAGGAATGCACAGATCGCTGTATCACTGTAGCAGTGCACACAGTGCACAAAGTGTGTAAGGACCTTGACCTCCGTATGTCCTCACAGCAGCGATTGATCTGAATTCCCCTGTCCAAGACCTCTATGCCTTAGGCCTAACCTCTCCCTCCAGGATCAATGCAGGTGATTGGGATGCAGCATGGCTTCCTCCCTTCTACAACCGTCCTCCCTGTGGGTGATGCTGTGCCAGGGATGCAAATGTGGACTCCATCAGACAGATGGTCGCAGTGACACCACCACCGCTCACTCCCTTGCCAGTTGCCTCTGCACTTCCAGCTTGGGCAGAGATGTTTGAAGATGGCACCGGTGCATACCTTAATGATACACAACAACTCTGCCAACTCCTTCGACTTATCCCATGTGTGTTTGGAAGCAGCACCTGCGTGGCTCCAGGCGCTGCTTTCATTCGTGTGCCTCTGTCTTCGATCCGTGGAGTGATGCAGATGGATGCAGTGGTCGCGGTGTTAGTCTGTTCTTTGCTTGTAGGTGTCCAGTTGTAGTGAGGATGCTGCATGATGCTCGGCAGGTATTTGTCCTTTCTCCCTTCGCTGGTGCCCTTTTGGCTGCCTAATGCCAATGTTGGCACCCTGGTGCCTGCATCGCAGACAGGATTGTTTCTGTGCAGGAAGGGACACCTTCCTGCACAAAAACAATCCTTAGCAGCATATTCCTCTGTCTGTGTGCTGCAGAGTGCAGCACACATAGAAAGAGAAACAAACGAGGAGAAATAAACACATTTCTCCTCGTTCTGCCTCTCCTAGGGAGGAGTATCATTTTGGCGCATTACAGGTTTACAAGTTCTTGTAAATTTGGGAATGCATCAAAATCCATAGAAGGTGCATGGGAACACCCACGTAACACCCATGGAAACACCTCCCTGGCGCAGAGTAATGTAACGCAGTGATGTGCGCTGACTTACATTACCCGAGACTTATGAAGCCACTTAGGGCAATGCAAGGTAGCCTTGCATGGCTTCATAAATCTCACTTAAGGTTTGTGTCGCTCTTGCACTATTGTTGCACGGTGCAAAGCAAGAGTGAGACAAACCAGGCCATAAATATGTCTCGAGGTGAAAATCCAGTTCCCATATTAGTGCATCGTAACATACAGCTGCATTCAGCCATTTTCAAGGCAGCGCTATTTTTGCCCATTTAAGATGCCAACTGGGGGAATATGAGCCAAGGGAGATTGTGGAACTCCAGTGGACAAGTACAACCCTAACCTTAGTTTCCAGTCATACCAGATGTTATTTTAGTCCTCTTGGGATACTAGTCCAAGATACTACAGCAGCTGCAGAACCTGCTGAGCTTCCTATGACAATTCTACAAGACTTCCGGAGGCTGCTCGGAATACATTGTGCATCTCCATTTACTTTCTTAATTTTTATATACAAAGGGTACTGATTGCAAGAAGACCCGGAGTCAGAGCCCTTTGCACGTGCATTCACAGAATCTACTTGCAAGAAGTAGGATGGAAATGAAAAAATGTACAAATCCCACAAACACAGACCACAAACAACAGACCTAGACAAACCTTACAGCTGCCTGCAGGAAGTATAGTAAGTTAAGTAGACATTGCAGGTGCAGGCAGCAGGCAAGTTACTACAGTTTAACATTCGGGAACCTCAGACTTAAGAAGTACTAATATCATAGAAAGCTGTATGGCAATATAGATAAAGAAATGCCCCTCAACATGTCATGAACCTCAAACATACAAATGAGTGTCCTCTAGTACCAAGCTTTCAGAAACAGCAATACTGCCCCCAAATCAGCATGAACTATATCTCAAACATAAGCTTTTGAGATATTCCAGCAATGCAGTCATTCTGTCCGAAACATCCGCAGGCCAGTTTCTCAAAATACAAACATTTCATCTAGATATCTGGATTTTTTTTAAAAACGTTTGCATGAATAAGCTCGAACCAGAAATTGGGTCATCAGACTTGAAGGTGTCAATTTCACAAGCGCACACGTACAGTCCTGTCACACATGAACAGATGCCGCTTTCATACCTATTTAACATCAGCATGAAATACCACAGATGCTCATCACACGCCAAGGACCTTCACCAACAGTGCACTATGCATAGGCAGACACAAAGAATGACCACAAAAAGTCAAGGGCCAGCACCATTGTGCCAAAGTC
The DNA here is from genome assembly GCF_031143425.1 of Pleurodeles waltl. Lineage (NCBI taxonomy): Eukaryota > Metazoa > Chordata > Amphibia > Caudata > Salamandridae > Pleurodeles > Pleurodeles waltl. The sequence goes on from NC_090438.1 coordinate 57,052,184, forward strand.
ATAATTAGGCCACAATTGTGTCATGGAGGCTCCAAGCAAGGTATACACATGCCTACAAGTGTGCAGACAGAAAAGAGTCTGCTTATAGGCAGGAGAGTGCGCTCATTGGCGCACATCCAAGAACACGCAGTCCAAGGTGGACACCGGCCCTGAGACAGGCGCAGAGCATCATACAAGCGGTGGTTAGTGCACTGCATAGGATAAAGGGCCCTTGTATGCACATACTTCAAGGAGCTGAAAAATGTTCAGGTGACTGCATAAAATCTGATGCACACATTCCAATTATACCGGAAGAATTGTGGATCTCCTGCATCTAAAGCATTGTTCCTGCACCTAGGGACATGCCTGTAAGAATAAGGGCTCCGCGAGCTAGCATCAGGGTCACATACCCACTTGCCTGAGATAACAGCGAAGAACTCTCCAGGATATGGAAATAGCATGTGCACTGTCAAAAGATGAGCGTGAGAATCACAGGAGGTTGCACCCTGGAGACAATGGTACACCTGGCTGAATAATGCAGATCAACAACAGTGCAACAATCATGGTGATATACCCAGAAAACCCCTGAACGTGAATGGACAAGAACCCAAAAGAGTTGGGCACACACTGCTCTGCACATCCCAGACTGGAGCCCGGGTGGAGCGTGGTGAGGGTATAAATTCATGAAGTTAGGTTGTGTTAACTATTTCCCCTGGATGACGGAGACTCAGCACTCATGAGCCGGCTTGATCCTTGTTAAGGTGGAGCATGTCATCCTTCTGCACAGGCTGCACGAAATTGGGAAATCAGAACCGGTCAGGGGTCAGCGTGCATCTTTTCTGACCAGCTGTACTCGGACCTTGTCCATACCACCCTTTCATTCTAGTAGCATTGGGTTCGTGTGCAGGGTACCAAAAGGACATTTCTCCCCCCTCTCTATTTTATATTTATGTGGCCACGTTAATCTGGCTTGTCAACAGCAGAAGTGCACAGCACTAGTGTATGCCTGTGACACCCAGGTACTGGCACATCTTGATAAGGCAGCTGCCCACTCTCTCTGTCATCTCCCACATTAGATGCGTGGGAAACTTGATGCTGAACGGACAAAACTGAGGTCCCCCTTTGTGCAAGAAGGAGGGTGGCATGGGTCCATCTGGCCACCATCACTGGAGATTTCCATTCCAAAGGACACTAGGGGACAGATTTAAGAGGCCCCAGTGGCTCCTTGCACCACAGTAGCGTCATTTTTTGTTTACACTTATGTGGCCCAATGAGGCCAAAATTGTTGCACAATATTCACAAAGTGGCGCGAATGCATGCCTTGTGCCACTTTGTAACCCTTTGCACTACACTGTGCATGCGCCAGGCATAATGTTTGCAAAGGGGGCGTTCCCCCGTTAGGGGGTCCAAACAAATGGTGCAATGAAATCTAAGAGATTTCTTTGCATCATTTTTTTTCGGCACGTTTAATGCTTGCTCAGAGCAGGCGTTGAAAGGAGGCACACCATTGTTTACAATGGGCCTCAATGGGCTTTGCAGGATCAGCGTCAACATTTTTTACACTAATCCTGCAAATCTCTGAACGCTAGTTCCCTAACTACCGCCATGGTCCGCTGTATCTTAGATACGGCGCACACATGGTGGCGTTAGGGTGAGGCGCTATAGGGCACAAGAAAAGTGGCTTAAATCTGGCCCTAGGAGTTTGGATTGATGACAAACTTTCACTTTCTGAATTAATCACCTATTTTGTTGAATAATGAGGGTGTTCTTTTTATCGAAATCTCTTTGGTCCAAAGAAGTCTTACCTCGTGCTCTGCTCGCTGCTCCACTTTTCTAATGGTCTTTACTTAAGTTTTCCTGATATCACATTTGCAAAAGGTGAGCATATTCCACTCTTTTCCTTAAGTACTGCCACAGGACTTAAGAATTCGATCACGAAATAGGAGCAATCAACAAAATATACTTACTCCAGGTAAAGCAGAGGGAGCAATGTAAAATCTAATGCAAATGCACAAAGTCTTCTATGAATTAGCTGAATCTTGCCATAAACAACATTTCCAAAAGTACCATCCATCTTGGGCACTGCGCTACAGCTTACAATTGCTAGTTTAAGTTCCTGAGCAAATGTTGGTCCGCACTGGGGGTCCCGTGCTCAATTTTGTTGAATCCAAAATTCCCTCAAAAATCCGAAACCAGGCCATACATTAGCTTTTCAGGAAAACATTCAGTGTTTACCTATAGTGGGACTTTTTTCTCCTCATTCTCTTTCTGGCTTCCATGGCAATCTGACAGTGCTTAATTTGTGCTTGTTGTTGCCGGTGTTGAGTACCAGCACTTATTTTTGAGGGCCGGCACTTATTTTTCTTCCTCAAGCATTTACTGCGAGCAAAAGACATATGGGAAAGACGGAGGAAGAGAAAACAAAAAAGTGTCACAAAGGATGAAAGGAGAAAGCTGCAAGAATGAGATGATGGGCTGGGAGTGACTGTAAATGGATTAAAGAGGCCAGAGATGGCTTCAGAATTACGCTGCCTCAGTATTAAATGCTTGCACATTTCATTGCAGCAGCCGCATGTTTCAAAGGAGAGCTTTGGACACCGGCACCTTTTTAAGTACTGTATTCTGTAAAGGACTGTTTTAGCACCATGATGCTTCTTGGAATGTATGTGTGTTTAGTAATAAATAAAACATTAATGTACTTGAAAACTTAGAAATGAGCACCTGATGATTAAACATGGTACCGCTTTGCTGCTCTTCCAGTGTCGTCAATTACAAAAAAAATGAAAGCTAATCCATCAGTGTCTTTCACCACTTTATCACCCACTTCAATAGTGCCTCGAAGAGAATCGGATACCTCCATGTCACTACTCTCCTTTGTCCTGGTCCTGGACCTTCGTCCTTCCAGTCTGCATAGGTAAATGCCTTGTTCACCTCTCCAATGGGGCAAACTACTAGGATGCCACCCGCCTTTATATTCTAGTGCAATGATTCCCAGCCCTTTACTTCTGTGGGTCCTTACTTTATCATTACTGGAACCCGGGGACCCCCACTGAATCATTATTGGAATCCAGGGACCCCCCACTGAGTCATTACTGGAAGCTGTGTACCCCAGCCGAAACATTTACGATGATTTGAACTGAAAAACAATACACAAAAAATACAGAACCAAGCATTCCATCAAACACACAAATTAATTTTAAAAGGAAGGTTGGAGATTTTCAAAATTCAATTCAAGCCGCACATCGCCCGCACTATATTCTGTTTGACGTACCTGCGCTGCTCCCAGGAATCAATCCGAGGATTCTAATTTAATTTTTAGCCTTCATTTTCAAATTCCTTGGCATTTACAGTACGTTTAAAACTTTTCAAATGTACATTTACCCACTTTATTTATATACACTTTATTAATCTGCTAATATTAGTTAATTTTCTAAGCAGTTACGGATCCCCTGAGGAGGCTTTGCGGACCCCCAGTGGCTCCCCGGACCGCAGGTTGGGAACGACTGTTCTAGCGGCACTGAATTGTACCATCATTATAATGGGAAGCATAAAAAAAATTCTTCATTAGGAAAATTGGTACTTTCCTTGCCTGAACCTAGTATCCAAAGCTTCCAGATCCTGTGTTACACTTTGTATCTCAGTATCCCTTGTAGCCACTTCACTTTTCTTTCCCGCTATACACCATTCAATCAACTTGGACTATTACATTAAACTACTCCCTCTCCTGAAATGTAGAAATATCCTCTTCATACTGTAAAGTGGAGAGTAACAGTTATGACATTGGTCATCGTCCAATAAAATCACAAGATTTTCCTTATTTCCTCTTTAAAATCTAATCCCTTTTTGAGTGCCATGATAGGGTGTGTGCAACTGTGCATGCGTGTGACTCTTGGGTGCTCACTTACATGTTGTGTGCAAGCTCCCCAGTCTCTAGTAACTTGTGCACATGCACGTATCTACTGTGTTGGTGATGATGGGTTGGCTCCATCCTGCCCTATCTCTACACCTGGGCAACCGTTTACGTAATCAATTAAATCAACAAAATTCCAGGATTTTCAGCAGGTGAAAATCATGATATTTCTCGAAATATCTCACCACGCGATTTCAGAGAACTTTTTTAAGTGAGTCCACACCTTATGAGAAACACTTTCTACTCATAGCAGTCTCCTGCTGGTATCTTGCAGGTGGGCACTCACATAAAAAAGCCAGGCAAGAAACCTACAAAATATACTTCGCTGTAACACCGTAATCTAAAACAATTTCATGATATATTCATCAACAAATGTTGCTATTTTGCACACTGCTACTTCTGATTTCATGCACTAATTAATTTCACTAACTAATTGTGAGGCTCTAAAAAAGACCATTGATTGTTCTTAGTTCTTTGCTGCTAGTAGTATTGCAGTTTCCTTGCCCCTACCTAGGTGTAAATTCAGCTGCTGGGGTCAAGATCTCCTTAGTCTTCCAACAAGAAGGTCACCTGCATGCCCACTATTTTTCATAGGATAGGGTGCAGGGTAAAAGCGTAATAGCTTTCAACTGGTAAACTAATTTGCCTTTTAAAAAAAAAAGAGTGAGAACACTTGCTTTCCAGATGTCGGGTACATAGCCAGTTTACAGTGAGGTATTAAAAATGTTGGTAATCCAACTACTAGTAAACAGTGCAAGGGACATAATCAGCGGACTAGAGAATCACATCATCAGGAGAGCCAGACATCAGCCTATTTAGCACTAACAGACTGATTTAGAGTTTAGTGGATGTGGGGCATCCTCCAAAAAGCAGCAGATGTTCCATCCAACCTATTTAGCCTGATATCTATACCCGCTAAATGGGGCAGGCAGGATATTCCCTTTTTGGCAGATGTCCTGCTTCCACCAAACTGTACCCCAGGCCCTATGTCCTGAGAAATTGTTTGGTAAATTGCCGGGTCAAGAATGATGGAGGCAGGCGTTCCTGTCTTCCTGTCTGCTGAGCATTTTCAATTTTATGGCAAGACAGGAGGCTAGCATTATGCAACATTTATTTACTACGTCCAAGCAGCAAATACTTCAAAGTTCCACACTAGAACATAGTATGACTCATACAGAAATTCCAGAACATTCAGGGGGTCGTTCCGACCCCGGCGGGCGCCGCCCGCCGGGCGGAGACCGCCAAAAGACCGCACCGCGGTCAAATGACCGCGGCGGTCATTCTGACTTTCCCGCTGGGCCGGCGGGCGATCTCCAAAAGATCGCCCGCCGGCCCAGCGGGAAAGCCCCTGCAAAGAGGAAGCCGGCTCCGAATGGAGCCGGCGGATTTGCAGGGGTGCGACGGGTGCAGTGGCACCCGTCGCGATTTTCAGTGTCTGCAAAGCAGACACTGAAAATCTTTGTGGGGCCCTGTTAGGGGGCCCCTGCACTGCCCATGCCAGTGGCATGGGCAGTGCAGGGGCCCCCAGGGGCCCCACGACACCCGTTCCCGCCATCCTGTTCCTGGCGGTAAAAACCGCCAGGAACAGGATGGCGGGAAGGGGGTCGGAATCCCCATGGCGGCGCTGCAAGCAGCGCCGCCATGGAGGATTCCCTGGGCCAGGGGTAAACCGGAGGGAAACCGCCGGTTCCCCTTTTCTGACCGCGGCTTTACCGCCGTGGTCAGAATGGCCCAGGAAGCACCGCCAGCCTGTTGGCGGTGCTTCCGCGGTCGTTGGCCCTGGCGGTCGGTGACCGCCAGGGTCAGAATGACCCCCTCAATCCTTAAAACCCTTTAACATTCTATCTTCTCTCTCTTTTGTTTGCTGCTTCTTGGTAGATAAGTATATCTAAATTTATTTCTGCATTCGATTGATTAGGAGCGGTATGTTGGTGATTTAGATGGGTGATTTAACATTTCAATCCAATTCATGGGTTGCTTTTTATGTCGGGAGATATTTATATGGAATGTTTTGTAAGTGAATGTATAGTTTAAACTGAATTGAGTACATGTTTTAATATGTCATGGGGATAATAATTAAAAAAAATTTAAGATTTACCAGTAAGTAGCAAATGTATTCAATAAATTTTAAGCAAATTCGGCGAAATTACTTCAGAAATCAACTGGTGTCTGTAGGAGGCTGGCCTGGCTTATAGTGGTTACCTTGTGGTACTTACACCCTGTGCCAGGTCCAGTTATCCCTTATTAGTAGAATAGAGATGTTTCTAGCAGCTTAGGCTGATAGAAGGTAGCTTTGGCAAAGCAGCTTAGGCTGAACTAGGAGACATGCAAAGCTCCTACTATACCACTTATATCATATAGCACAATATCATAAGAAAACACAATACTCAGAGTTACTAAAAATAAAGGTACTTTATTTTTATGAAAATATGCCACAAGTATCTCAGTGAGTACCCTCAGTAAGAAGGTGAGTAATATACACAAGTTATATGTACACAAACCCAAAACAGGTAAGTAAGAGTAAGAAAAGTAATGCAAACAGTGTAGAATTACAATAGGATGCAATAGGCAAACATAGGTCTAGGGGCAACACAAACCATATACTCCAAAAGTGGAATGCGAATCACGAATGGACCCCAGACCTATGGGAGCTTGTAGAGGGTGCTGGGACTTTAAGAAAACAGTCAGGGTGTCCAAGATACCCCACCCCAAGACCCTGAAAAGTAGGAGTAAAGTACACCTACTACGCCAAAAGGACACAATAGTCGTGATAGGGGGATTCTGCAAGAACCACAAACACCAGCAAAGCACTGAAGATGGATTCCTGGACCTGAGGACCTGCAAGGCAAGGGGACCAAGTCCAAGAGTTGCGATAGTGTGCAGGGGGAGCAGGAGCCCAGGAAACCACGGATGAAGGTGCAAGGGAGCTGCCTCTGGATGGAAGAAGCTTAGGATTCTGCAACAACAAAGAGAGCTAGGAACTTCTCCTTTGGATGGAAGATGTCCCACGGCATGCTGAAGGTTGCAGAAGTGTTTCCACGCAGAAATACCGCAAACAAGCCTTGCTAGCTACAAGGGTCGCAGTAGAGGTTTTTGGGTGTTGCTGGGGACCAGGAAGGAGCAGGATGTTGCCCCTTGGAGGAGGAGATAGAGGGGGTGCTCAGCAACTCAGAGAGCCACCACAGAAGCAGGCAGCACCCACAGAAGTACCCGAACAGGCACTTAGAAGATTTGTGAACCAGAGCTGGCTCAGAGTCACAAAGGAGGGTTCCACAACGCCGGAGGCCAACTCAGAGGGTTGAGCACTGCAGGACGGAGTGCTGGGGACCCAGGCTAGGCTGTGCACGAAGGAAATCCTGGAAGAGTGCACAGGAGCCGGAGCAGCTGCAAATCACGCAGTACACAGGTTTGCAGTCTAGCGTGGGGAGGCAAGGACTTACCTCCACCAAACTTGGACTGAAGGATCACTGGACTGTGGAAGTCACTTGGATAGAGATCCTGTGTTCCAGGGACCATGCTCGTCAGGATGAGAGGGGACCCAGAGGACCGGTGATGCAGTCTTTTGGTGCCTGCGTTAGCAGGGGGAAGATTCCGTCGACCCACGGGAGATTTCTTCTTGGCTTCCAGTGCAGGGTGAAGGCAGGTGACCCCCAGAGCATGCATCACCAGGAAACAGTCGAGAAAGCCGGCAGGATGAGGCGCTACAATGTTGCTGGTAGTCGTCTTGCTACTTTGTTGCGGTTTTGCAGGCGTCCTGGAGCAGTCAGCGGTCGATCCTTGGCAGAAGTCGAAGAGGGAAGTGCAGAGGAACTCTGGTGAGCTCTTGCATTCGTTATCTGAAGAATACCCCAGAGGAGAGACCCTAAATAGCCAGAAAAGGAGGTTTGGCTACCAAGAAAGGAGGATTGGCTACCAAGAGAGGTAAGAGCCTATCAGAGGGGGTCTCTGACGTCACCTGCTGCTACTGGCCACTCAGAGCAGTCCAGTGTGCCCCCAACACCTCTGAATCCAAGATGGCAGAGGTCTGGGCACACTGGAGGAGCTCTGGGCACCTCCACTGGGAGGTACTGGTCAGGGGAGTGGTCACTCCCCTTTCCTTTGGTTTCGCGCCAGAGCAGGGCTGGGGGATCCCTGAACCGGTGTAGACTGGCTTATGCAGAGATGGGCACCATCTGTGCCCATCAAAGCATTTCCAGAGGCTGGGGGAGGCTACTCCCTCACTCAGAAGAAATCCTTTGTTCTGCCTTCCTGGGCCAGGGCTGCCTTGACCCCAGGAGGACAGAATCCTGTCTGAGTGGTTGGCAGCAGCTGCAGTGGAAACCCCGGAAAGGCAGTTTGGCAGCACCCAGGTTCTGTGCTAGAGACCCGGGGGATCATGGAATTGTCACCCCAATACCAGAATGGTATTGGGGTGACAATTCCATGATCTTAGACATGTTACATGGCCATGTTCGGAGTTACCATTGTGATGCTATACATAGGTAGTGACCTATGTATAGTGCACACGTGTAATGGTGTCCCCGCACTCACAAAGTCCGGGGAATTTGCCCTGAACGATGTGGGGGCACCTTGGCTAGTGCCAGGGTGCCCACACACTAAGTAACTTGGCACCCAACCTTCGCCAGGTGAAGGTTAGACATATAGGTGACTTATAAGTTACTTATGTGCAGTGAAAAATGACTGTGAAATAACGTGGATGTTATTTCACTCAGGCTGCAGTGGCAGGCCTGTGTAAGAATTGTGTGAGCTCCCTATGGGTGGCAAAAGAAATGCTGCAGCCCATAGGGATCTCCTGGAACCCCAATACCCTAAGTACCATATACATGGGAATTATATAGGTGTACCAGTGTGCCAATGAGAATTGGTAAATTTAGTCACTAGCCTACAGTGACAAATTTAGAAAGCAGAGAGAGCATAAACACTGAGGTTCTGGTTAGCAGAGCCTCAGTGATAAAGTTAGGCACCACACTGGGAACACATACAGGGCACATACTATGAGCACTGGGGTCCTGCTTAGCAGGATCCCAGTGACACAGGGGCTAAAACATACATACATACAGTGAAAATGGGGGTAACATGCCAGGCAAGATGGTACTTTCCTACAGTGTCAGAAACAGGATGGTTTCCCTAGCGGTGTTTCAATGAAATATCACACTTTCCAATGGACAAGCTGAGTAAGGGCAGTTTCAGACTGAGCATGCTTTGACAGAAATCTTTGAAGAAGGCACCAAGCATGAGATTCTACAAAAGGCATTTCTGCTGGTGCGTCTTTCAGGCATTGTATTAAAGCAGGTGACCATCTTTGAAGAGGGCACGCACCACGCTAGGGTCATTTTCAAAAGAAAATAGGGCACACATTGGGAGCGTCCCTGGAGATGAAAGGAAAAAACCTAGGATTGGATTCTTTCAGACTGGAATCTTACGAGTGCATTGTAGAGAACGTTTTAGGTTTCAGTTGGCAATTTTCCTATGAGGAGAGCGTAAGCATCAAACAAGGCAGAAGATTGACAGTTTAAAAAAATCTAATAAGAGATTCAGTGTTTCTTTTGTCTGCAATGGTAGAGGACTGACGGGTGCAGGAAGGATAGAGTAAGGGATATTGTACAAAAAGAAATTAAAGAAACTGTACAGGGGACAGTAATGTCTATACTGCAGGATGGTAGAAAGAGAAAACTCTCTGTCCGAGGTGGAGGTTAATTTGAATAGAGGACCAGGAGGTAACTGTTTTAGAAAGAAAATACATATCCCAGTGGAAAAAGTTTCAGGAGGTTCAGACTACGGTGTCCCAAGTGGTTCAAAGAGGAAAGGTGTCCGTGCAAGCTCTGGAAAAAGCAGGATGACTCTGCAAATGATTGGGTACCGGAGCATACCAGTTCTAAGGAACATTATGAAGATTGGGATGAATACATCTTTCACCTTGACAATGATAAGTATTAGGATAATTAATTATGGAGGATTAGAGGAAATCAATGCAGAGTCACAGAAAATAGTCAGGGACCCATTAGGTCACAAACTGTTTGACCCTAAGGAAGTGCGCCATCTGAGAAGTTTGGATTGGTGGCCTACTAAGCATGTGGTGGATTATATTAAACAGAGAATATGGAAGACTCTAGAAAGGAAGGAGAGGAATGCGATGAGAGCAGAGTGCTCTAAACCTGTAGTAGGGGACAAGGAGAGCATGACTCTAGATTTGGACCTTGACTTGATAACTTACCTCTTCAAATAAAGGAAGACATCTTTGAAAATGGTTAGAACAAACCTTGAACCATTGTGAGGACAAATTATTGGATGTTTTGGTTCCAATGGCAAGAATATTTGATGTGGTGGAGCAAATGTATGTGAAAGGAAACAACATAAACATTACATTCTTGAGAGGTTGGAGTCAGAGAGCTATTAGTTTTTTTTTAAAAAACTAAAACGCAGGGTTGATAGCAGAGATGGCAGTTTTGATGCGCATTAGCCCAAATTTGGACAATTTGACACTGAAGGAGTCTTCAAATGAGGCGTTAGGCCTTTTATTTGGAAAAGGGATGGTTAAGTCCCTTAGTAAATATGTGTCTACTTTAATTGCCTTGGATACAGCTCATAATGCGATGCATAGAGTTTTTAACGGAAATGCTTTATATGGAAGGGCTGGAAGGCGAGAGCAACCTTGAAACATCTAGAGGTTATTCTATCTCAGGGAGTTATTATCCTCCAAGAGGCAGGGGTGGAAGATCGAGAGTTTCTGAGGGAAGAATAAAGCGATCCTCTTCAACACAAGGTGAGTATGAACAGATTTACTGGTTTTACCCATGTAAATGTAGGAGGCAGATTAAGACATTTTGCTAGGCAATGGAGGTTGATAACTCAGGATCCTTGGCTGATCACAGCAGTCAAAGGAAATGTGATAGAATTTTAACAGGAACCTTATCAGGTACGGGTACCAAGAGAGTTGATGTACAATCAGGAACAGAGAAAGGTAGTAGCAGAGGAGGTCCAAATGATGTTAGAAAAGGAAACCATAATAAAGGTAAACAAAAGTGTGAAAGGTTTTGTAAGTATGTTGTTTTTGGTAAAGGAAAACTACAAGGAATGGAGACCAGTAGTAAATCTCAGACCTTTAAATTAAACTTACCGCCATTTCAAAATGGAAGGTACGCTAATGTTGAGAGACATTTTACAAGAGTCAGATGGAATAATAAAGATATATATTTTACAGCACCCATAAGCAAGGGAAGTCAGAGGTATCTTCAGTTCAGGTGGGTGGGAGAGTTGTACCAGTTCCAGTGTCTTCCTTTTGGACTTTCATCAGTACCATGGTGTTCCACGAATGTCTTAAAACCAGTAGTAGGATTTTTAGAGGAGAAAGGTGTGAGAACGATTGTGCATTTAGACAGCATACTTATAATGAGCCAGGAGCAGGGGAATCTAAAGAGTAATTTGTTGTTAATGTTAATAAAGGATCTTTTAGAAGCACTGCGATTCGTTATCGATCAGGAGAAGCATTTGTTACAGCCTGCTCAGTCACTAGTATTTTTGAGATTCATAATAGACACAGTGAAGGTGCAACTACAGTTGCCAGACAGGAAGATTAAAACGATGAAGAGAGGAGTTTGTTATTTAAGCAAAAGGATGAAAGTATCCTTGCGGGAACTGGCTCATGTTGTAAGTCTCCTTTCTTCGCCAATACAGGCAGTCTATTCAGGTCCATTATATTACAGAGCTTTACAGCGCCTAAAAGCGAGAGGATTGTCAAGGGGCTTTAGTATGGAGGCAAAGTAGAAATGACGGAAGAAATGAAAGAGTAGTTGGCCTGGTGGTTAGAAAACCTAGAGGCTTGGAATGGATGAACGATTTTTGGTACGGTGCCAGATTTTGTGATAAAGTCGGATGCAAGCAAGTTTAGCTGAGGAGCAATGGATTTGGGGCAGGAAACAGGAGGATGTTGGAGTCAGAAGGAGAGGAAAGAGCATAGAACATCTTTGGAAATGGCTGCAGGTCTCTTTCAAGGATCAGATGAAAGGTGGTTCGGTGTTGCTGAGAATGGGCACTGTAACTGCTTTACCTTATATAAACAGGTTAGGAGGAAGTAGGTCGAAGAAACTGTCTCAGATCACCAAGGATCTGGGAGTTCTGTTAGGAGAACAGGATGCATGTAGCAGCTAAGTATCTGCCAGGGAAATAGATCCTTGTGGCAGATTGGAATTCTCGCAATTTGAGAGATGGCAGTGAGAGGAAATTGAGAGAGGATTTGTTTCAGATGATAGAGTCTTGTCTGGGCCCAATAAAGGCAGATTTGTTTGCATCCTATTTAATGTGTGAGAAGAAGAATTATTTCAGTTGGCGCCCAGATCCAGGAGCTTTGACAAGTGGATGCGTTCACACCAAAGTGGCTAGATCTAAAAGGTTATGGTTTTCCACCCTTTGCGATGATTCAGAGGGTGCTGGTATAGGTGAGGAGGCAGAGGTGTCAAATAGTCTTTGTGACACCCTGTTGGACAACACAGGTTTGGTTTCCATCAGTGATGGAGTTGGCTGAGGAAATACCTTATTTAATTCAGTTGTTGTAGGGGATATTGATTGGAATAGAAGGGGAAGATAATTTTGGGGTGAAATAGAGTATGCTCAACCTTCTAGTTTGGAAGATATCAAGAGATCTGGAAGATTAAATTGACTTTTGGGGGAGGTTTCAAAATTTCTCAATAAATCATGGTCACCAGGAACTAGGATAAGATATAGAAGAGCATGGAAGGTTTGGGCTTGTTGGTGCATGGAAAGGGATTTGGATCTCGTGGCGGGTGATGAGGTAGATGCAGAAAATTTGTAGCACAGGTGTTATTGAAAGGTTTTTCCTATAGGACCATTAATTATTGAACTGACTATCTTTTGGGAAGATTCCTTTTATCTGTAGAGTGATGAAAGGAATTCACTTGAGGAGACCTCCTAAATCACAATATGAAAGTCTATGGTATGTCAGTTTGGTTCTTAAGTTGTTCAAAACATGACTATCGAACACATTTTTGACTTCAAAAGAGTTGTCTTAGAAATTAGCAAATTTACTCTGTCTGGTCTCTTTTAGAAGGATATCTGATGTTCAGGCTTGGACATTTCCAGTAGATTCTACCAACCAGATGGAGTGTTCTTCAAGATATGGAAGAGGACCAAGACCATGTCAGAGTCCATTTTTATCTGAAGTTTGAAAGATATCCAAAATTTAGTGTAGCTGATTGTGTAAAAGTGTGTGAATTTAGGAGTGGAGGTGTGAATTAGTGACTCATTTCTTAAGTAAAACCACATAGGGCTGTTTCAGGAGCTACAATTGGTAGATGAGTGAAGGAAGTTATGATGGAGGCTGGCATGGCACTGAGAGATCTAAATCACATTCAGTAAGAGGAGTAAATGGCCTCTGGGATTTTTATAGCAGGAGCTTGATTGGAGGAGGTGTTGAAAGCGGCAGATTAGTCAAATGCAGAAGTATTCAGAAAATTCTATTTTTCACATGTGGAGCATGTTTCAAGTTTCGCTTTTAGAGGCTTTGAACGTGTGTAATGCTAGCCTCCTGTCTTGCCATAAACTGCTGATTCTCATAGCTTTGGTGATTAGAGTATTGCCATTTTATTAAAGAAAAGGAGGCTACCATTATCCCTTCTTCCCTTCTCAGATGCATATCGGGAAAGGGAAGAGGTTGTTGAGAAAGTTGTTTGTTCTACGTGTATGGAAAAAATATATATTTGCATTTTTAAAAAACTGTTTAAAAGATTTACAACATTTTAAGTTTTTTGGGGGGCAGGAATGAACTTTTTAACATGTACAAGTTACTATTTATGGTTTTTAAATGCAGATTCTTAGAGAATATGTTTAGAAGCTACAGAAGAAAAGGCAGACTAGATAATTAAAGCGCAGCCCCAATAGAAGGAGAAGATTGAATGTTAGGGGAATTTAAGGAATTAATTTTCAGGAATTTCTTTTCTGAGTCATGCTATATTCTATTTTGGAACTTTGAAGTGCTTGCTGCTTGGAAGTCGTAAACAAAAGTTAATGCACAATGCTAACCTTCTGGTCTTTAATTAAATAGCGATTCTCTAATCGCTAAAGTTATGAGAATCGACATTCCTTGATAGATGGGTTGATATATGGTTTGAACTTGGAAAATTTAAAACTAAGCTAATTTGTTGAAGAAATACTTAAAAGCATGGGTCTGCTTACTTGTACATTCAGGCTGCAGAAGGTAGTTGAGCACCATGAAAAGTTGGTAATATGAGTTGTGGACTTTCGAGACATTAGAGCATAGGAACTCTGTATTACTTTTAGTTACTGCTAACTTGTAGGAACTGAGTTGCAGCTTGTAGAGTTTAGCGTCGGCAGGGGGGATTTTCTCTGGATTTGCTCTCTATTTGGCATGTCTTACACTGGTCTGCTTTCAGTGAATCAAAGATTCAGGAGTTTTTGGATTATTTGGGACTAGCTTCACAAAAAGCAATCTCTGAAGGCAAGTTTGTGTCAGCCATGAATGTTTCAGCTTCCAGAGTATGGCCTTTCAGATAAAGAAGATCTTCATGGATACTCTGGGCCTTCTACACGTCACTTCTGGGCCATATTTGAGAAGTTCTAAGGATCATTTTCTGTTCAACCTGTCACTTGTGGGGACACTAACTAGTGATGGAGACAGTTCCTCTAGACTCTGCTGTACAGACCCTAAGTTTGTACAAGTAAAAGCTAGATCCAGCGTGTGAACCTTGAAATGGTTTACTTAGTGATGAATTGTTGATACTTAAAAGAGTGAAGAATATTGATAAATTAGGCTGAAACCTTGCCACTCTGGTCCAATCAATCAATCAAACAAATTTCTTAAGCACACTACTCACCCGGTAGGGTCTCAAGGCGCTGGGGGTGGGGTTACTGTTCGAAAAGCCATGTTTTGAGGTGCTTTCTGAAGGTTAGGAGGTCCTGGGTCTTGCATAGGTTGGTAGGGAGGGAGTTCCAGGTTTTGTTGGCGAGGTGGGAGAAGGATCTGCCGCCGGAGGTGGTGCGTTGGATGCGGGGGACTGAAGCGAGGGCGAGGTCGGTGGAGCGGAGCTGTCAAGTTGGTTTGTGGAAGTTGATTAGTTCGTTGACGTAGGCCTGTCCTGTGTCGTGAAGGGCTTTGTGAGCGTAGACAAGGATTTTGAAAATGATCCTTTTGTTGATGGGCAGCCAGTGTACGGATCTGAGGTGGGCGGAGATGTGTTCGTGGCGAGGGAGGTTGAGGATGAGACGTGCGGCTGCGTTCTGGATGCGCTGGAGTTTTCTCTGATGCTTGGCTGTGGTCCCTGTGTAGCGGGCGTTGCCGTAGTCCAGTCTGCTGCTTATGAGGGCATGGATGTCCGTTCTTCTTGTTTCTAAAGGAATCCATTTGAAAGTCGTGCGTAGCATGCGGAGGGTGTTGAAGCAGGAGGATGATATGGCGTTGATTTGCTGAGTCATGGAGAGAGATGAGTCCAGTATGATGCTGAGATTGCGTGCGTGGGTGGTGGGTGTTGGGGGTGGTCCAAGGGTGGTGGGCCACTAAGAGTCGTACCATGCTGTCTTGTTGGGACCAAAGAAGTTGTCATCTGGTTGTCACTCTTGTCACTCTGATTGTGAATGTGTGATTTGTAATTCCCTAATATAATGCCAAAGCCATGAATGACAATTTTACCTTCTGCTTAAAGGATCTGCTCAAGGGATTTAGAAACCTCATGAAAGGGAGTTAACAACGCATGAAGGTAGAAGAGGTCTCTGGTTAGAGGCGGCACTGAAGGACCCACAGTTAAGGATTTAACCTGTGCCATGTATCGTCACAGGTATGGGTGAATTATTCTTTAAAAATCACTACCATCCTTCTTCACAAGCTGCCATCTGATTTCGATGGATGGACTAACCTTGAGAGATGGAGTTAATAGCTCAGTGTTAGTGTGTGGCTAGAGCCTTGAATTGGAAAAACAAATCATAACTCTGCAAGAATTGGGACACAAACTGCCTTGCAGTGAGCAGGAAGCGAGTGCTCGTGAAGCATGAAATGTAAGAAGCTGGCACACTTTTGTGGATGCGCTGGGAAGGTGGTTGAACTGCTTTGGACAGAGGGAGGTATTGCTCACTTACCTACATGTTCACTTCAGAGCTTGTGCTGGCCCAGAAGAGCTAGGGCAGGAGCTGGTGCAGGTGACTACAAGTTTGTTAGGGGAGCAGGCTGTCTGTTGTCAGAAATCATAAAGCATACAAAACGTGATGGTTGGAATGCTTGAATAAATCCCAACCACTGGTAATTACTAGGCTGCATCACAATCCATTGTTATTTTGCACAACATGCCACCTCACTTTGGCCCAGCTAAATGCAAATCAGTTGTGACCTTGCTCCAATGGGAACAGTCTAGTCCGAACTGTAAAGCCAGGTCCTCCCTGAACCGGAACACAAGCAACCCATTGTCAGTAATCAAACTTGCAGCATCTTCTGCAGAGTGTGACAACTCAGCTCACAGACGCATTAGTGGGATTGCCTTAGGCACTGCATTGGTGTGCCAGTGGTGCAGCAACAGTGTGCATCTGGTGTGCAGCCACTGTACGCCCTCATTATTAATGGAGCTCACCTGGCTGCACATGCTCCCGAGGCAGTGATGCACAATTTGCAGATATTAACCAAAAAATGTTTCTAGCACAAACGGATCAAAAGTTAATAAATATGTTGCCAAGCAGTGGAAGTCACTTCACAAGGTTTGACTGGTCACCTTTCAGTTGCCTTCTGCTGTATTTGGGTCTTAAACTGGTATTAATGAGGAGAAAGCTTTTCACAGAGTTAACAAGTGTAAAAATGTCCAAGTAACGAAGAAACAGTATCACAAAATATACCTAACACCACATAATTTGCATTTTTGCCTTATAATTTAGTCAACCCAGCCACATAAGTTTGTCCTCCCCTGTCGCATAAGTCCAGTGGCCCTGGCAATAATGTGATGCGCACGGGACGGAGTAAAGAGCGGGCTGGGGCCGTACCCCGAACTCACCTTAACACAAACCAGTTACTTGGGTGTCCAACTCGTCATTGAATCGTTGCAGAGCTGCCCCCTCCTCGGCTGGTGAGGACACAGCTGTCCGACATGTACCAGGCTGGAGTTATTAAACCTATGGTCATTCATCACCAGCACTGTCAGCCATGACACGTCTGAGCACTTACATGCAAACAGGAACAAGCAATATCTCAACACGTTTCCCATTTCTGATCAAAGAGCAGGCCCTGTGCGCGAGGCAGCACATCTGCGAGGAATTGAGTTAAGTGATGTGCGGGAGAAAACCCAGGCTGCTGGAGACGTGCTGGACGTCTGACGCAAAGAGCTGGGAAGCGCGCGCACCGGCGCACTCACACCTGGCAAACATCTCACGTGCTCACCCTGCAGATGGCCCTGGCTGCGCGTGGGTGACATATGGGCTCTTTCTCCCCGGCGCGCGCTCCATCCGGAAGTAGATTCCATAGTCAGGGTCCACGCAAAGAGGAAGGACTTGCAAAGGAGTCCAAGGCCACCTCTTGAATGCTTACTGTATTGTGTCCAGAGCCCATGAAGCTCACGGGGTGTCTACACCATGAGACATAACGGGGAGAGCAAGAAAAGTCCCGTGAGGAGAAACTTTCATGCTTATGCACCATCTTTGCATATACCCACATATATGCATGTATGAAAATGTACTTACCTATGTGCCAGAAATGTCAGACATTAATATTTATATAGAAATTGCCATTAGTAAGGAATTAAACATTTTGTAGCTATCGCGTCAAGAATTTTAGATTTTATTAAGGACACGGAGAGGAGGATTATGCGTTCTCCTTACATTACTGACAACACAGCAGCAAATGAAAATATAAACAATTCAAACTACAGTTCCCATGAGCCCCAGTCCACCAATCATGGCTCTACACTGTCCATAAATAGCCTGAAAGCTACAGTCCTTCCTCTTTCTTTGTGAAACCAACTCAAAAATGCGTAAAACTTGCAGAACTTGAAATCGAATTATCTCTTGTTCATCTTGAAACGAATCCACTTTGTTGTGAACTTGAACTGAGACCTGCGGTGATCCACCTGAAGAACTCACGAAGTCGTGTTAGAAGCTCCTGAAGAAGACAAAAGGTAAAACTAATATCGAGATATACCTTAGGAGGGTATTTAATACACATTTTATGTGATAACAATTCAACATAACTTCCATAACAAAAAATGGCAATAAAATGTGCATAATGGGTGGGATACTCCTCGCCTCCGTGTCCTTAATAGAATCTAAAATTCTTGACACGATAGCTAGAATTTTTTTTATTCTATGTCAGGACCGGAGGCTTCGGATTATGCTAGTTTAAAGTCTACTTACTACATTAGATACCACATCCACAATAGGTTTATGATAGAAAACCTTGAAAGTAGAATCATTTGACCAATCTGCTGCAGCCATTATGTTTTCTAAACGAGCTCCAGTTGAAAAAGCTTTAGAAGCTGTGGCTCCCAGCACTGAATGAGCTCCAAAAATACTTATATCAATACCTGCTTCCCCTAACAGCCATTTGACCCAGCGAGCCAAAGTGGCAGTCATAACTGGTCGGAAGCGTTTTTGTAAGGAAATTAACAATTGACCAAAGGCTTCTTGTCTGAACTGTTGAGTACAATCTTCATAGGTTTTCAAGCATTGGACAACACAAAGCTTTTTATTATGTGGAAAAGAAGGATATGAAATACACTTCGTAGAGGTTTTTGTACGTCTAGTAATAGAAAATGACACACCTTCAGGAGTAAATACTCTACCTGGTAAATCCAAGGCTTTCACATCTGAGACACGTCTACAGGACAGTAAACATAACAGAATTGTCAATTTGGCCCATAATTGCTTACGAGATAAAGCCTCGTTGTCAGGCCAGTTTTTAAGGAAACGAAGAACTAAATTAACATCCCATAAGGATGAATACTTTGGTTGAGGAGGTTTTACCATCCGAATACCTCTAAGCAGCTTGCAAATCAAGGGATGTTCCCCAACCGGTTTACCCTGAATGTGAGGATGACCGTCTGAAAGGGCGGACCGACAATTATTTATAGTCCTATATGCCAAACCTTGAGAAGCAAGGTCGGATAAAAAATTTGCAATTACATTAATTTCTGACCCCATGGGATCCAGACTCCTTGAATCGCACCAACGTAACCACTACGTCCAGGCTTGCTCATATCTTTTATGAGTGGAGGGAGCCCAAGATTGGGATAGGAAAAACAGTGCCGAGTCCGAAACTCCGGGCACTTGCCATGGACGCCTGAAAGACGCCAGGCCATCAGACACAGTAGCCCCTGCAAGAGAAGAGGGTGGAAACTGTCCATTGGATCTGTGAGGTCTACTCTCACAGGAAGCGTCACTGGGAAGTCACACGACATTTGCATCGCAGCTGGGAACCAAGGCTGAGCCCTCCAGAGAGGAGTTATCAATATGACCTCTGAGCATTGGCGCCGAACTTGGGCCAGGACCCGTGGAATCATCACGAAAGGAGGGAACGCATAAAGAAGTTCCTCCGGCCACTTGTGCAGGAAGGCATCTGTCCCCATCGCTTGAGGATCCGGTCTCCAACTGAAAAAGTTTGGGACTTGATGATTCAATCGGGATGCAAACAGATCTACTTGACAATACCCCCACCAAAGTTGAAGGGTTTGAAAAATCTGCAAACTGAGTTTCCAGTCGCTGCGATCCCGCAGGAAGCGAGAATTCCAGTCGGCAGTCGTGTTGATACGACCCGGAATGTATTCTGCTATCACCAAAATCTTCTGCTGTAGGCAAAAATGCCAAAATTATTTCGCAATCTCCGCTAGGAGTCGAGATTTTGTCCCCCCCAATCGGTTGATGTACCTGACTGCCGAGACATTGTCCATCCGTAGGAGGATGCAGCAATGAGCCCTGCGAGGGGAAAGGGACTTGATTGCGAAGGCTCCGGCTAGGAGTTCCAGGCAGTTGATGTGATATTTCAGTTCCCCCGGAGACCAACGACCCCCCGTTTCCACCGAGCCGCAACAGGCTCCCCAGCCCCAACGGCTGGCATCCGATTTTATCACCACATCCGGACTGAAAGAAAAAATCGCTCTGCCATTCCAGGCACCCATGTGAGCGAGCCACCAAGATATTTCCATCTTGGCTTCCTCTGAGAGGGGAATAATCTCTGAGTACTGCAGACCTTTTTGGAGATGAAGAATCTTCAACCTCTGCAAGGCCCTGTAATGTAATGGGCCCGGAAAAATCGCCTGAATTGAGGACGCTAGAAGGCCGACCAGGCGAGCCAACGACTTCAAGGATATATTCGGAGAGGCAAGGGCTCTCTTCAACTCTTTCTTGATTAAAATCCGCTTGCTTAACGGAAGGAGTAGCAAGGCTTTCGTTGAGTCTATTTGAAAATCTAATAATTCTATATTCTGGGATGGAGTCAAACTGGACTTTTCGGAATTGATAATAAAACCAAGATCCTGAAGTAGTTGGATCGTCCAATTGAGGTGAATGAGTACTAGCTATTTGTCTTGAGTCATAATAAGAATGTCGTCCAAATATATGATCATCCTTACCCCCTGCTCTCTTAAGAATTGGACTACTGGACGTAGAAGCTTGGTGAAGCACCAAGGGGCTGAGGACAGGCCGAAGGGAAGGACGTTGAATTCGAACCATTGAGAACCCCATTGGAATTGAAGAAAACGTCTGTGTGGTGCGAAAATTGGAACCGAAAGGTAGGCGTCTTTGAGGTCCAAACGTGTCATCCAATCTCCGGCTCTTAACAGATCTCGGAGAAGATGTATACCTTCCATCTTGAAATGGCGATATACCATCCAAGAGCTGAAGGATTTGAGGTTTAACACTAATCTGGAGCCGCCGCCTTTCTTTTGCACTAAGAAGATTGTGCTGACGAACCCTTGAAGGTGCGGTTTGGACTGCACAACCGCTCCTTTCTGAATGAGAGCGAGGAGATTTCGGGGGGGGGGGACGTAGAACTCCAACCGGATACCCTGAACTGTTTGAAGAACCCAAGAGTCTTGGGTAATATTCTGCCAGGCTGGGAGAAAATATTGCAGTCTGCCCCCAAGATCACCTCTGACAAAGGAATAATCCTCACCTGAGTTGGAGGTTTCTTGATTGGAACCACCTCCACAATAGCCTCTGGAGGAGCGCCAGCGGCCTCTATAGCGGTTAGGGTAGAAGCTTTGGTGATCTGTGGCACCTCCTCTGTTTTTCTGATAGGAGAATCTGGAGGCCTGGTGAGCACGGCCTGGAGCTCGGCCTCTGAAGCGCCCGGCCCGTGTAAAAAGAGCATTATTAAAAACGTTCTTGATGTTGGATTGGGCTTTGTCCAAAGCCGTGAAAGTAGCAACGTATTTGCCCACTTTTTTTATGAATTTGCCACCAAAAAGCAACCCATTGGCCGCAGGTCCTGCTTCATTAGTTGCCAGTTCAGCTAGC
This sequence comes from Pleurodeles waltl, assembly GCF_031143425.1. Taxonomy (NCBI): domain Eukaryota; kingdom Metazoa; phylum Chordata; class Amphibia; order Caudata; family Salamandridae; genus Pleurodeles; species Pleurodeles waltl. The sequence continues at coordinate 57,073,524 of NC_090438.1, forward strand.
TTAGGGTCCAGCCGGATGAGAAAAGACCACCTACGCTCGGTAGACATGGCGCAGTTTGCGTTGCCTAAAAGACAAATCGCTATCTGTGTCCATTGTAACACCACCTCCAGGGCTAAAGGGGTGTTAGCCTCCTTAGATTGAACTGCCAGGTCTAGTATTTTAGTTAAGGGGCCAGAGACGTCCAATAATTTGTCCTGGCAGCCTCGCCAGGCGCGATCTAGACCTTTTTTTGGGGTCTTTGGCGAATTTACGTAAAAAGGTAGCCATGCTGGGGTCCAGCTCAGGCGTCTCGGCCACTTTCCCCGACAGAGAAGGCCGAGGGCATTGCGACCTGAGGGTGTTGCGCACGTCCTTTTCAAAACTCTTGCGTAGCCTATCTTGCACGTAAAGGCTTACCTCTTCTGAGGGGACCAAGTCAGTGGAACGTGGGTGTATAATGTCTTCAGGGGAAAACAAGAGATTTTTACCAGCCAGAGCATTTGCGGCCGGTGTGGAATGCCGTGTTTTACGCAGTTTTTTACGCGGAAGGGAATCTGCTTGCAAGTCCTCTGACTCTGACTTGGATGAAGAAGATTCATGGAAGCCTGCCTGGGTTGAGGGGAAAGACGCCTCTTGGGATGAGGGAGCCCCGTATTCATGATCACGCAGCACCGAGGCTGCCATCTGCGCCAATATTTCTGCAGAGGAAGAACCTCCGGCGCGTTGGAGAGAGAGGCATGAAATCCCGCTAGAGTCCCCAGAATGTGAACGAGACTGCTGGCTGCTTTCGCCTAAAAATTCTCTGCACCCGAAATTAGTCAGGGGCTTTGTAAAAGGTTTCAAGGCTTGAATCAGTGCCCAGTTCACGGAGTCTTGCACATGGTAGCCCAGTGCCTCCACAAGACGTTCCTCCATTTGTTGTTCGACAGGAATTACCTGCAGTTCTTGGAACTGTTCATCTCCATCGGCGTAATATGCCATAGTAAGATTGGTAGACTTGGAGGAGTTGGCGGGGGGGAACACCCTGAAGCAGGTGAAATGTTAGAGAAATTTACAGCTCAAAGTTGAACTGCCGGCAAAATTCGAATATGGAGGGAGCCACCTGCTTTAAATAGTAAATTGTATATATATATATATATATTTCCCCCTGGGCAGTGCCCGAAAGTATTATTACAGCCCCGTCGGGCGAAATGCAGCCATAGTGTGCTTTTGTCCTTTGAGCTGTGAACGCGCGCGTTAAGCCGATCGGAGTCTCCGATGCAGCTCGACGCGCGCGAGCAAGGACAAAGAAAGAGGACTACGTCCTCCTCAATACGAGCAACCGCTTGTATCACAGCTTGCTCCCACTCCACGCCGGTCTAAAGTGAAATCTATTGAAAAACAAGACAGAAATAACTCGGCAAACAATCGGAAGTAAAGCGCAGCCGTTTCTTATGCTATGTGCGCACTCAAACTCTAGATACAGCAAAATATATCAGCACAAGCGACGCATCACTTAACTGGCTGCTGGAGCAGCAAAGAAAGAGGAAGGACTGTAGGTTTCAGGCTATTTATGGACAGTGTAGAGCCATGATTGGTGGACTGGGGCTCATGGGAACTGTAGTTTGAATTGTGTATATTTTCATTGGCTGCTGTGTTGTCAGTAAAGTAAGGAGAAAGCATAATCCGAAGCCTCCGGTCCTGACATAGAATTCATGTCCACCTCACTCTCGAGTTTGAAGGTAGGAAATAGCCCTGGGCAGAATTTCAATTACACCAGAGTAATTGTATTGTATTGTATTGTAATCGTATTTATATAGCGCTTACTACCCCTGACGAGGCGTCGAAGCGCTTTTCGGTGAGTAGCACGCTACTCTGAATCCCAACAAGAATTAGTGATGGATTAGTATCGGGAAATAATGAGTACAGTTTTAGTATTGGAGTAATTTTGATAATTCCACGTTACTCTTTGACACGGAATAATTTATAATAATGTGATTACTCCTGCTCCTGTGATTAGGAATAACTTGAGGGAATAATCCTACAGTGAGAGCACATTTAGCTAGCGCGAGCAGCTCCATGCACTCGCCATTTGTGTTCTGTTGCATTTATCGCTAATGGATACAAGGGTGCATTGTGCACTAAGAAAATAATGCAAATTTGTATTCATTGTTTTATTGTTTGAGTCGTTGTTAAGCTCTCTACTGGGGGAATACCATATATAAATGTATGCTGTGGATGCAATGCACCAGAATGCTGGTAAATATTAAATGAACAGATTATTAAAAAATAGCACTAAATTCTGAGAGTAACTTGGGTGAAATCCTACACCAAGACCACACTTAGCGAGCGTGAGCGGCTGCTCACTATTCCTGTAATGCTGCATTCAGGGCTAATTCTTAACTCAAAATGCATAATAGGGCTCATTTTGGATGCGAGGGGGCATTTCTGAGCCAAGAAGTAGCACTAAACCTCAAATTTCTTTTCTTGTGTAAATTTGCAAATTTTCGCAGAATTCTTAGGTAATTCTGTGTGATTATGCTACACTGAATTATGTGATTTACGCCCACCCCTGGTAGGGAGACCACTTATTTTCTGACAGGACCCCAGCTCGCTCTGCCACTGGAAAACTCTTGTAAACAGGCCAGTCACCGCAGCCGTGTTAGAAGCCAGGCACTATTTTGAACAGGCCTTCAAAAGATGATAGTTTTGCTCACCACTGCCACGCAAGGCATGGGATCTTGGGCAGAAAAAAAACAATGTCCCCCAGGTGGTAGAAGAAAACTCCCAGCATATATGGAACACTGTATGTTTGTACTGGAAAATAAATCACCAGAAGCCCCAGACTCTGGATCAGAGGTCTGTAATCACAAAAATGAAACCAAAAAACAAAATTTTAAAATGACAACACCTGGTCATGCCTGCTTGACTTAAGGGCTGGCTGACACCCCTATTTTGTTGAAAGTGCTTCCTTGTGTCCGTGGTTGCACTTTTGGTGACATCCACTACCATTTCACAAGAAAACTCCAGGGCTCTGGTATACTTTCCATTTCCACAGGGACCTGAGCACTATAAAGTGGTACAATGAGAAGTAAGGTGGTGCGAACAGCAGCATCAACCAACTTTCCCGGGTAAGATAACATTTGTAAATTTATGGCAAAAAGTAGACAGCACAACACTTTTCTGTGAAATTACACTTTTTAAACTGCTTATCCTTAGGTGGTTAGTATTGTATAGAAATGTGAACATGAGGGTGTGCCTCTAGTGCAGAGTTCACGGACGAGCCCAATGTCTTCTCTCTGCTATTGGCGCATTGTTCAGCGTCATGCCTATAAGGCATTTTTGGAGAGAGCGAGGCCAATATCATCATGAGTGAACCACTTTTTATTTTGTAAAGAGGACACTGAGTAATTTACTATTCACGTTGTGCAACGCTGAAGCTTTTCACACACTGTTGTCCGACTTTTAAGATACCTGGGCCTAAGTTTTTAAGGTGGGCCACCATAGAATTGATATTGATTAAGTTATTTGGTAGTCCACCAACCAGATTTTTCTTTTCTTTTCTTTTCTCCTTTTTCCTCTCCACCTCCACAATTCTCAGCTTCCCCCTGTTTCTCCAGAGCACCACACCTCAATGAGGCAAAGTGCTTGGACCCAGGGTCCGAGGGCTGTGCCCGCGCCTGCGCACATGACTCTTTGGCCGTGGCAGGGGGTGTGTACATGAGTGCTTCCGGATCACGGGGGAGTTTTCCAGACACTAGTCCAGCATGTCACAGGATCGGTGACAAGGACGGGAAGTGGCATGCGGGATTGGCACTTTACTTGTGCTCCCACAATGATGGGCCCTATTTAGGGCAAACTTGCCCTGGCCATCTTCGTTTCAGCAAAGGTCATTGCGGCAGCAGAAGTGGATTGAGCATGACTCAAATCCTCATATTAGGTGAAGGTGGTATTATTGCTCCCTAGGGGTGGAAAGGTTAACTCCAAACTTGCTTTGCAACAACAGGGGGATGCTCCATCTCATTCTTCATAAAGTAGCACGGAGGGTGAAGACAGCAATTTGGTTTCCAAGTAAGGATGTTCAAACTGTCTTGGGGCCTTGTGCACGGTCCATCAGCATAGGGTATGGAGCTGTAGCCCCTGGTCACACTTATTATAGCTCCTGAGACAGCTTTGTGTTGGAGGGGAGGGGCCAGGGATGCAGACAATGTTGCAGTGAGTGGGGACCACCCGTCAGAGATGCAGGTGGTTGCACCTGTGTGGTCCTTCTGGAATGAAGGGTTGCATGGACCTTAGTGTTGGAGTGCTGTCAATGGGGGCCCTAATTGTAAATAACTGCATGTATCCCATCGCCTCTCCTCACTCTGATCTCCCAAAAAAGGGGGCACAGCACTTCAGCACCAGCTTAATTGTTTATTCAATCAATGAATCAATCAGTATTTGCAAAGCACGGCTACTCACCCATGAGGGTTTCAAGGCTTTGTCTGAGATGCAGGGGGAGGTTGCTCCAGCTGTTTGCTACAGTGTAGGTAAAACATCGTCCTCCGGCTGTGGTTTTGTGGATGCGAGGGACGATGGCCAAAGCCATCTGGGCGGAGCGGAGGGATCTGGCGGGGGTGTGGAAGGAGACGCGGTGGTTCAGGTAGGCTGGTCCTCCGTTGTGTATGGCTTTGTACATTGTACAAAGTGGTGCAGAGTAGCAATCAAACATGGTCATGTGTATATCATGCTATCAGATTATGTACTCCTTTGCGTAACATATCTTAGAATTTCTGACCTGTGGTCGTCTACACTTGCTGCGTGTTTTGAATTATGACTTACTGGCAATTTAGGATTCAGAGTAATTCTTGTCGTGTTCTGATTGTGCTGTAATAAACATGACTCATCTTTCCAAACAATCAGTTGACTTGTCATTGATACTTTTGGGTTTGAGGGGGTGCCGTCTGGACTGGGGTTTGAGGGTCCTATATCTCTGTGTTTCGTGTTATCATTTTATCTGTGTATCATTTTATTCTCTGCCAATTAGCTAACATCTTCTTAACATCCTCCTGACTAAAAATCACAGTACTTTATACATTATATGTTATACATTATACATTTATACTTTATACATTTACTTCTTATTGCCTGCATGACACTAAACAGCTCTTGCATGTTTTCTATGTTCATACAGAAAGTCATATAAAAAGTCACATAAAAAGTCAATAAAAGTGTTCTGTGTAAAAATACTTGCCAACAAAACTCAAATGAATCTGGAAGTGATCTCCACTGAATACATAAAAACAAGTTCTGTAAAGTCAGCTGTTGCTGTGGGAGCCGTGGGATGGAGGGATTTAGCTCACAGGGATGTCATGGGGTGGGAGGTAAGTGAAGCCGGAGCATGTCAGGCTTAGGAAAGCCTTCATTTGGAGTCTCGTCCCTCATGAGGTCTCCATCAGAGAGAGTCAATGACGTTTAGATCCAACCTGCAGGAGGGGGGTACTTAGTGCCCATTCTATACTGGTTTTATTGGATGTAAACCTGATTAGTCACATGTGTTTTGACATAGTTTACTAGGTGATTTCAGACTATACATTTCCTTCCTTCACTGCAAGATGTTCACAGGCATGATCCCACTCTGCTTTAAAAAAGCACTAAGCCCGGATTAAGGTGATGGGTAGTGAATGTGTTAAAATTGGGTGATGGTTACCATCGGTTATAGAATGTATGCTGGTAAAAATAGTTTTCAACATAGACGGTCAACACACTGTGAAGAGAAAGGTGTTACACAGAATCCGTACAATGGTGTAGCATGTTAGGAAGCGGCCATCTTGCTTTGAGATATTTTGCTTGGTAAATACTATGTTTTACCACATCTTGCATAATTGTCAACTTCTTATTATGGGTTCATAATAAGTAAAGCCGATATCAATCAATCAATAAATCAGGATTTATAAAGCGCAGCAAATCACCTGTGAGGGTCTAAAGGCGCTGGAGTTGCTAGCTGCTTTGAGGTGCTCTGTTAATTTGAACTGCCATGTCTTGAGTCCTTTTCTAAATTCCCAGAGCGATGAGGGAAATCCGGGGGCTGTCTGCGAGGAAGATAGCGGTGGATCGCAGGTGTCTGGTTGGTATACAAGGTCAGAAGTAAATTTACTCTTTGCCTAACATTATTGCAGCTTGTTACCTTTCCTGCATGTCGTAATAGGTTGCACCCTGCCTCCCTGCAATGTGCATCTTTACTATTTTTATCTCGGTTCCCTTTGTTTGTGATATTGTCGCTTTCCTTCCCTGCACTCTGAATGTTTCCTGCAGAGTCCTGGTTCATCTTTGCAGGGTGAGTTTGTGACTCATGTTTTAGTGCTGTAACTTATGCATTATTACTTATATATTTCTTGTTTCAGTCTCCCAACATTTGAAGTCATCTGTGAGACTTTCCAAAGAACCAATCAATTTCCTTCTTCCTTTATTTTGTTCAGCGTCTAACACTTTGCAGGTCATTCAAGTTTTGTTGAAGACTGTTGGACAGGTAGAAGCTCCATGCAGCTCGAAGAATGCAGTTGTGGTTACTTTGAGCCGCACAAGTCAAATCAAATGTCCAGTAAAAAGTTTGTGGTGCCCAGTCCTCCAGTTGCAACTGCTACGGTTTCTTGGAGGGAACGAAACCCATTGGCTGGGTCTGCTTGAAATG